>NC_133538.1:144957921-145257921 GCF_048544455.1 Silene latifolia
TAAGTTCATTTCTTTATAATTAGTCAAGTTTGTCATCGTACTCGGATTAAACCGACATGGTATAATGAACCAAGGGCGATTATGAATTATGACTAATATATTTACAAATGTAAATAAATGAGAAAAATGATAAATAAAAGAAAAGGGTGTTAAAATACCCATTAAAATGTAATTAACCATAAAGTCATCGAGTCACGAAATAAACCGTCATGGTATAAGGAACCAAGGATGATTATTGTAATGGTCAAAATATGTTTATCATAAAAATGAATTAAAATATTTGGAATGGTAAAAACCGTAAAAGGAAAGAAGTAAAAATAAAAGAATGTGTTGAAGGAAAGACGAGAACAAGCACGGATGAGTCTGACCTGGACACACACAAGAGGCGCGAGCTTCCATGCATAGCAAGGAGCTTCTGTCTCAGGCCAAAACTTGGTTTTGGCTCGTCTAACCTAGATTTGAATCGTGTTATGCATTGTTCATGCTTATAAACTCATCAAAACAGTAAAGACATGAATTAAAGTGAGATATTTACACCCTCAAACTTACATGTATTGATGTTTGTGAAATAGACGACTTTAGAGACGGTTTTCTCGTTGTGACTAATCGCGATCAAAGAAGTTTAAAAAGGTGCCTTAAAAAAGGATTTAGTTTTGAAAATATGTTGAAAATATGTTAATTAAAACATGTTGATTGATGAATTGAGTTGGTTAAATAGGTCGGTCGAATGCACGGCGACGGTACGAAACAAAATGTGTAAGGCTTGTGTTTACGATCGGTAGGTCGTAAACACGTGTCGATTTTGTGACTTATGAAGTCGGGTCTAGAAGTTTAAGGGAGAAGTAGGGGGCGGACTCTCGCGTGAAGATTATGTTGTGTGATGGTGGGTATTTATAGAGAAATGTGGGATGGTAGGTCGGTTGTGTTTACTTAGAGGATAAGCAGACACCTGCTTTAGGCGCAAGCCACCTAGTGATAGAAGTGGGTGTATTGTCCCTTTTGCAAATTTGGATTTTGCATTTGTTGTAACCAATGTTTTGGTGGTTGTGATTTGTGGTCTTTGAGGTTTGTTTAGCCGTGTAAGCTTCCTCTTAGGTGATATTTGGGGTGGGTATTTTGTGTCTTTGACTCGGGTTTGACCCGTGTGACTCGGGATTTGAATTTCGAGTCGGCTTTTTTGCTCGGTGTCGGTTTTGACTCTATTTAGGGTCATTTTAATGTAAATGACATGATGACGACATTCATGGCATTTTTTTCGACATTCGAGATTTGGGTTGACTCAGGTTGACTCGAGTTGCGGGTTTCTGACTCGGTTTTGGGTCTGAAGACGGTTTTAACTCTAAATAGTGTTATTTTAATGCAAATGAAGTTAGAAAACCTTTGAAATCATTTTTCATATCTGAGTAGTGCATTAAACCGTCTCATGTATAGCCAATCCACGCACGCATATCAAAAACACGTTACAGTCCGATCATCATCGAGTGGTTTTGGGAAGGTGCAGATACTAGGTATCTACAGAGCCCCCACTTTGACTGAGGCTTGGACAGGGCGAAAGTCAAAGTATGATCTCCAGGTCAATCGAAGATTACAACCTGAAGACCATTGCGACGTCGAGGCGACTCAAAAGGGTTTGAGCCAAGGACCTGCCGTCGGGAAGGGCGACGTCGAGGCGACTCGGGGATTCGAGTCAAGGACCTGCCATCGAGAACATTTTAGAGTCTGTCGACTTCCCATGTGGGTCGTTTAAAGTCCATTAGACTACATATAAAGACTCGCCAGCCACAAGAAGGAGTCATACTTGAGGCATCTTCGGGATATGTCCTTGAATTTTTTGCGCGCAAAGGCTCGCCAGCCGATGTTGAAGGTGGTGCATTTTGAGGCTTGCCAGCCATAGAAAGGAGTCATACCTGAGGCATCTTCGGTATATGTCCTTGAATTGTTTCTTGTGTGTGCAAAGGCCCGCCAGCTGTGATAAGGAGTCGTACCCGAGGCATCTTCGGGATATGTCCTTGAATTGTACCTTGTTTGCGGACAAAGGCTCGCCAGCTATGTTGAAGGTGCGTTTTAAGGCTCGCCAGCCATGGTGCGTTGTTAGGCTGTGGAAAATAGCATGTGTGACATCCATTTAAAAATCGGCACTCGCTGGGGAGTTAGAAACTTCTCAGGACTCACCGGGGATATGAGTTGCTGCTCGCTGGGAGGTAGCGTAAGCCATGTAATCGGCGGGGTTAAAGCTCTTGCACTTAATGGGCCGCCGTTTGTTGGGAAGAACCCAGTACTCAGTTGGGGTGAGTTATTCTTCTCCATATTACCTACATGGTTAGTGACCACACAAATCCGCAGTCGCATAGACAATGACGTTGAATGCAAGCATATAAGTACGTAAGCACATAAGCATGTGAGCAGTTAGCATATAAGCAACTAGCTCGTAAGCATATAAGCACGTAGGCACATAAGAATTTGGGCAGTTAGCATATAAGCAACTATCATGTAATATCTCACGCGAAGGGAGATAGAAGTTCTGAAAAGTTGTGTGATTTCATGTTGATTCTTGCAGGTGGTAGACCCAAAATTTGATGGATTGAAGAAAAGTGACTGTTACGACATTGACTCACACGGACGCATACTGACAGACTGACAAACAGACGGTCGTCAACGTGATACAGACTTAGTATCGACACGACACGGGGTGACTTTAACAGACTTTGCTCATGTGTGTGGAACTCCTTAGGCAAAAGAGGGTGACAACGCGAATCAGATCATCGGAGTAGAAGATCCGCTCGGCTGGGGGACATGAACTGATTATCTTCTCCTGACATATTTGCCTTCGCTTGCTTGTTTGAGATCCCTTCTCGAGTTTTGATGATTCGGACAGCGGAACAAAGACCTGGTCATCATCCGAACCGAGCAGTAGGCTAAAGGCAGTTTTATTTTGGACTGTAGTTGAGACTCATAGGATGTTTGAGGATAAAGGATGGGTGGCGTCTCGAAAGAGAAGCCCCCAGAGTGAGAAGACTGGAATTTAGCAAAAGGAGGAATGGGCGACGTCTTAAGAAGGAAGCCCCCAGTAAAGAGGTTTAATTTTTGCAGCTGGGTGGGCTATTTTTGAGGATTGATGTTGATGGTTGAGATTGAAAATGGTGTGCGGTTGTGTCCTTGTTGGGGGACTGCCGAGGTATTCGCGTGTTTGCGAAATCAAACCAGATCGTAGTTCTGAGCTGTGTGTGCAATGGGTTTCAAATTGAAGGTGTGAAAATTGAATGTGTGTGGGGGTGTGGTTGTGCCCTTGAAGGACTGCCTATGTATTCACGTGGTGTGAAATCAAACCAGATCGTAGTTCTGAATGTGTTTGTGCGCCTAAGCTGACTGTTAGGACCTTGAAGTGATTTTGAGGTATATGGTTATGTCCTTGAAGGACTACCTACGTATTCACGTGAAGTGAAATCAAACCAGATCGTAGTTCTGAATGTGTGTGTGCCTAAGCGAGATGTTAGGACCTTTAAGTGATTTTGAGGTGTATGGTTATGTCCTTGAAGGACTGCCTACGTATTCATGTGAAGTGAAATCAAACCAGATCGTAGTTCTGAATGTGTATGCCTAAGCGAGTTGTTAGGACCTTAAAGTGATTTTGAGGTGTATGGTTGTGTCCTTGAAGGACTGCCTACGTATTCACGTGAAGTGAAATCAAACCAGATCGTAGTTCTGAATGTGTATGTGCCTAAGCGAGATGTTAGGACCTTTAAGTGTGAGGGCCACGACGGTACATTTCGTTTAGTGACTCATCTGAATGTGTGCCTAAGCGAGTTGTTAGAATCTTAATGTGAGAGGGTCACGATGGTAAATTCTGTTTGGTGACTCAAAAAATTGATTTGAGAGAATTCCCCTCGATCATGAATCAAAGAGGTCTAATTTGTAAAAATGTTATTTATCATGTGAGCGTACTAAAAAGTGGACCCTAAAGGTAGATTGGGTATGTCCAGTTCTCGGTAGCAAATCATTCGAGGACTCCGTATCTGGGTCAGGGTGAAAATGGCTTCGACATTATGGAATGTGGAGCTTGGTAATAATAGGTTCGTTTGACAGATAAAAATCTGGAGCTTAGGGTCACGACGGTAGATTCCGTTTGGTGACTCGAAGGTTGATTGGAGAGAAATCCCTCTTGATCATGAATCGAAGAGGCATAGTTTGTGAAAATATTTCTTGTTACGTGAGCACACTAAAAAGTGGACTCCAAGAATGAAATGGGCATGTCCCGTTCCGGGGAGCAACGTTTTTGAAGGCTCTGTATCCGGGTCAGGGCGAAAATGGCTTCGACATTGTGGAATGTGGAGCCTTGTAATAATAGGTTTGTTTAACAGAAAAAAATCAGGAGTTTGTATTTTGTGGTGTTTAGGCCTATGGGTTACGGCTTGTAATGTGGTGCAGAATAGGGTCTCAAGCTTGATATGGCCTGAGCACGAAATGGTTGGTAAGCAAATGTGGGATTAGAATCCCATGTCTAGACCTTAAAGGTTAAGCTGTGATATGACGAGCTTGAGGGGAATCCTCAGAAGCCTGGATAGTTCTCCCTATAACAGTCTCTAGAAGGACTTAAGGGTGAAGTGATGTTAAGATTGTTGTTATTTAACGAGTCTTGAGCTCTTGTTTTAGCTCTTTGACATTAGGTTTTGGTATTTTTGTGTTTTGTACTTGTTGGTCCGGGTTTTGGTGTGTTGGACTTCGTTTGTCCTGGGCTTTGGACTTGTTGGTCCTGGACGTGGTATTTTGTACTCACTTGTCCAGGATTTTGTGTGTTGGATGCTTTCTTTGGATTTTAGCCTTTTTGAGAAAAGTGTTTCAATCTTGTTTTGTTTTGATTTCGGCTTGGGTCTTGGACTTGTCGTTGGGTGAGTAGCCTTTGGCTTTGGCTTTGCTTTGAGTGAATTGACTTTTTTTTTCTTTGACATTGACTTTGGCTTTGGCCTTCAATGAATTGGCGATTGGCTTGGGCCTTTGATTTTGGCCTTGGCTTTGGTCTTGGGGTGAATGGCTATTGGCTTGGGCCTTTGATTTTGGCCTTTCGCTTTGGCTTTGGGTGAATGGTTGTTGGCTTGGACCTTTGATTTTGGCCTTTCGCTTTGACTTTAGGTGAATGGATATTGGCTCGGGCCTTTGATTTTGGCCTTTCGCTTTGGGTTTGGGTGAATGGCTATTGGCTTGGGCCTTTGATTTTGGCCTTTCGCTTTGACTTTCGGTGAATGGCTATTGGCTTGGGCCTTTTATTTTGGCGTTTCGCTTTGGCTTTGAGTGAATGGCTATTGGCTTGGGCCTTTGATTTTGGCCTTTCGCTTTGGCTTTGGGTGAATGGCTATTGGCTTGGGCCTTTGATTTTGGCCTTGAGCTTTGGCTTTGGGTGAATGGCTATTGGCTTGGGCCTTTGATTTTGGCCTTGAGCTTTAGCTTCGGGTGAATGGCTATTGGCTTCGGCCTTTGATTTTGGCCTTTCAATTTGGCTTTGGATGAATGGATATTGCCTTGGGCCTTTTATTGTGGCCTTCCGCTTTGGCTTTGGGTGAATGGCTATTGGCTTGGGCCTTTGGTTTTGGCCTTTCGCTTTGGTTTTGCTTTGGATATATTGGTTTTTTGATGTCCTTTGTTCGAGGATGGTGAACGTGCAAGCAGGGATGTACCCATTGGTGAGAGGTTGACATTTGGTGATGGGATGTTTTTGTGGGGAATGGGCTTACCTTCCATCACTGATCATGAACAAGGAGATGTTCTAGTTTGCTATCTGGGTTCGTCGTAGAATCCCTTTGATAAGAGCTCGTTCAAAATCGGGTGCTAATGAAAGGTTTCTATTGCCAGACATGGAATAGGTAAAGAAAATGGACACGGAGATTCGAGACCTCTGCTTACTCGGTACGGAACATCACTCGAGTGTACTCACGTTGAATTGGAACATGTTGTTTGTTTTAAATCAATTCTCAAATCAATTCTCGTTGTCAACAAGAAATGGTAAAGAGGAGAATATATGATTGTAACACTACCTCATACCAAGGTGCCTTACCAGGACCACCCTACCATGAAAGTGCGTTACCATCTCGGTTGCCCGAGGTTTGTAAATACCAAAAGCGTCTGAATTGAGCACTATTATTAAAATACTGTGAAATGTAAAGTTTACAATATTCAAAACCAAATACTGTTTAACAAAATACAACTTCAAAGTCTTAACATTAAAGGAAAATCCACTAAGACTCAGATGGTGATGCTATGACTCGTGGTGGCAAATCTCCCAAGATAATCCCCAAGCTCTCACTAGCAATACCTGTCAAGCCTGCTCACCATCCCCGAATGGATCACCGCAGATTCCACAAATAACAAAGGGGTCAGTATTACTCAACAAATAAGACAAACAAATGAAATAATCGTCTGATCATCACCAATTCCCAATCATCCATGCTCACATAGTAACCGGCTACACACCAAAGTGTGTAGCCCTGCCAGATTACCCATCGCAACAGGTAATCCTCGCCGCCAGTGGGTGACCGCAGCCGATCCCACCTAGTCCAGCTCCTCAACGAGCGACAACGATCCCTGTCCCTTAATGTGCACATCCCCTCCCGTGGCGGGTTCCACGGAGGGCGAACTAGGGTGTGAAGCCACTCCCGCAAGTGACTCCACCACAACCACAATCACATGACATCACAGTCATCTCAATCCCCTCACACCAACAATGTCACAAAACCTCCATACTACGATGATCAGCAGACAACGATAATTACAACAACATGTCATGCAAAGTACAGTAAACTGAGTAGGGAAACCCTACCTTAGCAATCAACAGCAGTATGCAACACGAACAATCAAAAAGGCTCCTCTACGAAGTCTTCTCCTATACAATGATCATACAACACGATTACACTTTGTACAATTCCCAAAATCTTATTCTCATATAAATGTACAGTAATCCACAAAAGTACAAATAATCACGAAGATAGAACTTACCAACAGTGCAACGAGAACTTATACGCGAGAATCACGACGATTAACCGAACAATGACGCTACAAAATGTTTAAGAGAAGGATTAGGGAATGATTTGGGTGTGATTAGGGTAACGTAGAAATGATAAAGCTTTTGGAATGATATTAGAAGCTGACGCGGAAATATAAAATACCCTAAACATTCCCTAATCAAACCGTCGAAATAACACTCCGCTAAACCGGACACTCGGTCGAGTAAGTGCATACTCGGCCGAGTGTCCAATACTCGGTCGAGTATTCACTATACTCGGCCGAGTATTCCTCGGCAGAACCAAAATAACCCACAGCCAAAGCACTACTCGGCCGAGTAGGCTCTACTCGGTCGGGTAGTCACCAAGGAACATCCGTAGTGTTACAATCTTCCCCCCTTAAAAAGAACTTCGTCCCGAAGTTCACACTCTACTATACAAGCAAGCACAACACTACATCACAAGACTATACCAATTACATAAGACAACTCCAAGGAACTATACAAGCACCACAACAAGTTACCACAAAACCATTTCCCGACTCGAACCAAACAAAGAAAAACAAAAAAAAACACCATCGCGACCATCTCGACCATCTCCTACCCCCCTAAAAAGACAACGGTTACGTCCCCGTAACCAAACATACCTGATCAAAAAGGTTAGGAAAACGTTCTCGCATAGCTTCCTCAGGTTCCCATGTGGCTTCCTCCACATTATGATTAGACCAAAGGACCTTGAGTAAGACCGTCTCACCATTCCGGGTCTTACGAACCTTGCGATCAAGAATCTCCTTAGGAATCTCGGCATAAGACAAGGATTCATCAAGTTCGATGTTCTCCATCTCGAGGATATGCGACGGATCACTCACATACTTCCGGAGTTGAGATACATGAAAAATATTGTGCACCCTATCCAAAGCTGGTGGTAAAGCTAACCTGTAGGCTACCTCTCCAACACGGTCCAAAATTTCATAAGGACCTATAAACTTTTGGCTTAGCTTAGCCTTTTTCCCAAACCTCATAACACCTCGCATAGGTGACACTTTCAAAAGAACCTTGTCACCTACTGCAAACTCAATTTCCCTGCGGTGTAAGTCGGCGTAGCTCTTCAGGCGATCTTGAGCTGCTGTCATCTTTTGGCGAATCAACTGGATTTGCTCAACCATATCTTGAACCAGTTGTGGCCCTAAAACCACTGCCTCGGAAGTATCATCCCAACAAACTGGACTTCGGCATTTTCGGCCATACAAAGCTTCAAAAGGTGCCATCCCAATGCTTGTATGATAACTATTATTGTATGAAAACTCGATCAAATCAAGTCTGTCTTCCCAACTGCCCCCAAAGTCCATAACACATGCCCTTAGCATGTCTTCTAAGGTCTTGATGGTCCGTTCCGTCTGACCATCGGTTGCCGGATGAAAAGCTGTACTCATTTTCAATGTTGTACCCATCAACTCTTGCAGTTCTTGCCAAAACTTTGATATGAACCTCGCATCACGATCAGAAACGATATCTTTCGGGATACCATGTAACCGAACCACATGCTTTCTGTAACCCAATGCCAATCGCATCTTAGACCAAGTATCCTTCATGGGAACGAAATGGGCTGACTTGGTTAACCGATCCACAATCACCCAAATCATGTTGTTACCTTGTTGTGACTTAGGTAGCCCCACAATGAAGTCCATGGAGATCGACTCCCACTTCCACTCGGGCACGGTCAAAGACTGAATCTTACCTTGGGGTCTCCTTTGTTCACCTTTGACCCTTTGGCAGGTCAAACATCTAGCCACAAACTCAGCTACATCCCTCTTTATGTTCGGCCACCAAAAAGTCTTCTTAAGGTCTCTGTAAAGCTTGTCACCACCCGGGTCAACTGAATAAGGAGTGCAATGAGCCTCTGACAAGATCATTCTCCTTAACTCCGCTTCGTCAGGAACACACCATCTCCCATCAAAACGAACACTCCCATCTGGATGTATAGAGAACCTGGAAGCTGCTCCACTCTCAACCTTTGAATTCCACTCCTGGATCTTAGGATCAAGATCTTGCTTACTTTTGATGTTTTCATACAACTCTGGCTCGATCGTCAAATCCCCGATGGTATCCCCCTCTCGAATCATAAAGATCCCCAAACTAGACATCTCATCTCTCAACTTCAGCAAGGACATAGCTGTACATAGCGAATGAACGTTCTTCCTACTCAATGCATCTGCAACGACATTAGCCTTACCCTCGTGATAGATGATCTCCATATCATAGTCTCCAATCAGCTCCATCCACCATCTCTGTCGCATGTTAAGCTCCTTCTGAGTGTAGATATACTTTAAACTCTTATGATCAGAGAACACCTTAAAAGTTGCGCCATAAAGGTAGTGCCTCCAAATCTTAAGAGCGAACACAACTGCACCCAGCTCCAGATCATGAGTAGGGTAGTTCTCCTCATATTGCTTCAGCTGCCTTGAAGCATAGGCTATCACTCTTTCTCCCTGCATCGAGACACAACCAAGACCGTTCTTTGAAGCGTCGGTATAGACCTCAAAGTTCTCACAACCCTCTGGCAAGGCTAGGATAGGAGCTGTGGTCAAGCGTTCCTTTAAGGTCTGAAACGCCGTTTCACAACTCTCATCCCAAACAAATCTAACTTCCTTCCTCATCAAGGATGTCATAGGCCGCGCTATGGTAGAGAAATCTTTCACAAATCTCCTGTAGTAGCCGGCAAGGCCTAAGAAACTCCGAATCTCAACAACATTCTTCGGAGATTCCCACTTGGTAACGGCCTCAATCTTACTAGGATCCACAGATACCCCCCTTCTTAGATATTACATGACCCAGAAAAGCCACTTCCTCTAACCAGAACTCACACTTGGATAACTTGGCATAGAGCTGATTTTCTCTCAAGGTCTGCAGAACTATCCTCAAGTGCTCTTCATGCTCTTCCTTAGTCTTAGAATAAACTAGGATATCGTCGATGAAAACAACGACAAACCTATCCAAAAACGGTGTAAAGATCCGGTTCATCAAATCCATAAAAGCTGCTGGCGCATTGGTCAACCCAAAAGGCATCACCACGTACTCGTAGGGACCATAACGAGATCGGAATGCTGTTTTAGGAATATCCTCATCTGCTATCCTCAGCTGATGATACCCCGACCTCAGATTAATCTTAGAGAACATACCTGCTCCACTTAGCTGATCGAACAAATCATCAATCCTCGGCAACGGATACTTATTTTTCACTGTGACCCGATTGAGCTCTCTGTAATCAATGCACAGTCTCATACTCCCATCTTTCTTCTTTACAAAAAGAACTGGGGCTCCCCACGGTGACACACTAGGCCTGATATAACCCTTGCCCAACAACTCATGTATCCGCTTTTTCAACTCTGCCAACTCTTTAGGTGCCATACGGTAAGGTGCTTTAGATATAGGACCCGTTCCCGGCGTAAGCTTCACGCTGAAATCGATATCCCTCTTGGGAGGCAAACTCGGTATTTCCTCAGGAAAGACATCTTCGAATTCTTTCACCACGGAAATCTCAGAAGCTGTCGGCGGCTCTACTCGGTGATCTCTCACATGACAAAGAATTAAGGGACACTTCTTCCTTAAACATGACTTTAAGGTCATCACAGCTATAAACCTACACTTAGGCTTTACCACAAACCCTCTATAGGACACCCTAACACCCTTGGGACCCTTTAAAGACACTCTCTTTTGTCGACAGTCTATCCTGGCATCATACTTACCTAGCCAATCCATCCCGACAATCACCTCAAACCCATCCTTAGGAAACTCTAACAGTCTCTTTGGTAGATCTACCCCTCCAATCACCATAGATATACCCTTATATAACTTGAGACACGACACAGACTCCCCTGAAGGTATGAACACATCATCTTTTACAACCTCAAACTTTCCCAAACCCATAGACACAGCATGACTTTTAGACACAAAAGAATGTAGCCCTAATCAAACAAAACAAAGGACGGTACATTATTAACAAGAAAGGTACCAGTAACTACATGAGCATCATCTTGTGCTTCCTGCTTGTCCATCATGAAGAGCTTTCCCTTTGTTTTTCTGTCCTCCACCCCGAATCGAAGCATTGGAGGTACTTGGCATTGTGGAATCGAGTGACGTATTTGTTATTCTAAAGGCGATAAGATCCACCACCACCGCGGTTGTAACCGCCCTGGTTACCCTGTCTACCTCTGTTGCCCCATGAACCTCCCGGCGGTTGCTAGCAAAACTCTGAGTCGGCCCCTGAGAAAAATTCCCTGATCGAGCTCCTGAACCATTGTCGGACTTGTAGCTCGTGCATTCCCGCCTCTTGTGGCCTATCCCACCACAGTTGAAACACGTAAGATTGGTGTTGTCACTTACAACCCGACCCCCATTCTTTCCCCAGCCACGAGAACCTCCAGAGAAACCAGCTCCACTAGAAAAAGCCTTAGCATGGTTGAAATTCCCTTTCTTGTTGGTTGGCTGATTGTTGTTCCCGCCATCACCTTCCTCTTTTCGTCAGCTTGATCCTCTCCTCGATCTCTCTTGAGAGATCCACCATTCTCTCAGCTTGACCCGCTCTCAGATACACTTCCTTGAGGTCAGTAGCAACCCCAGCTGGCATACGACTCACGATCTTAGCAGATAAACCCCTCTCAAAACGGAGAGCCAAACCTCTTTGCCCGAGCTGCATATCCTCAACATAACGAGATAGCTCCAAAAACCGATGATAGTAATAATGAGTCTGTCATCTCCTCGGTCATGGTGAAAGAATCAAAGTCGGATCTCATCTTGTGTCGGATATGCTCCGGACAAGCGCTCTCTCATAGCACTCTTCAACCCAGACCACGGAATAGCCCCTTCCGCCTGGTAGTAAGCTCTAGCATCATCCTTGACATTCTGCCACCAAACTGCAGCTTCTCCTCTTAGGTAGTACACTACCTGCTCAACAATCATGTCCTCGGGGCACTTAACCATTTCCATGAGAGCTTCAATCTCACGGTGCCACTTCTCGAGCAGCTTTGGTTCACCTACCCCGTCATATGTGGGAGGGTGGAAACAAGAAATGTTGATGCTAAGCTGGGTTGCATCCATCGTCTTCTCGTTCCCTTTTCCCACATTTTTGAGAGCTTCAAGGAGAGCCTCTTGTTGCTCAATCATGCGAGCAACCTCATCAAGAGTCATCTCTGAAGCTTGGATCTGCGCGGGAGTTCTTTTGGGCGGCATTTTGAGCTGATAAGAATGAAAGAAACGTAAACACATGCTCAAAATTTAACACTCTTCCGCCATAAGAACACTCGGCCGAGTATACATCATACTCGGTCGAGTAAAGCTAACTCGGTCGAGTATCCTCCCAGATACTCGGTCGAGTATCGACTCCAGAAGCGAACGTCAAAGCACCAAAAACAACACTCGGTCGAGTGTAACAACACTCGGCCGAGTGAACACTACTCGGTCGAGTATACGTTCATACTCGGTCGAGTTATCACAAACATGATGATGCGCTACTTTCCATCAAACAACACTCGATCGAGTTCTTGGCTACTCGGCCGAGTACTCCATACTCGGTCGAGTACCGCCCGCTTTCGGCCGAGTTACGCTATAAACAGGTTTACAGATTACGATTCCCCTATCATGCTCACTATTCCCGCAGCAAATACGTAAGGACTTAATAGCCATGTTATAATCACGTCAGCATGCAATGCATATATTAAAAACTTTAATACCATATTGTAACCATATCAGCATCCAATTTGCACATATGCTAAATCCAACATTGAAATCACAACCCGTTTTATCTACCACTCCTCCCATCACAACAATTAAGAACTTCAACACACATATTTGCAACTATCGACTTTTACCAACATGCATCTTCACATACGTGCACATACAAAGCCTAGCTCTCATCACACTCCCCCACGTTACCGGCTCGAGTTAGTAAGGGCCAATGTGCGACTCCGGGACGTCTCCCGAGTCTTTGCGGTAGCTCCAAACAACTCTCCCCGGGTTCATTTTATTTAGACTACCTAGGTTCATTAAATTCATTTGTTTAGGTGCCGGAATCTTTAGCTCTGATACCACTTTGTAACACCACCTCATACCAAGGTGCCTTACCAGGACCACCCTACCATGAAAGTGCGTTACCATCTCGGTTGCCCGAGGTTAGTAAATACCAAAAGCGTCTGAATTGAGCACTATTATTAAAATACTGTGAAATGTAAAGTTTACAATATCCAAAACCAAATAGTGTTTAACAAAATACAACTTCAAAGTCTTAACATTAAAGGAAAATCCACTAAGACTCAGATGGTGATGCTATGACTCGTGGTGGCAAATCTCCCAAGATAATCCCCAAGCTCTCACTAGCAATACCTGTCAAGCCTGCTCACCATCCCCGAATGGATCACCGCAGATTCCACAAATAACAACGGGGTCAGTATTACATAACAAATAAGACAAACAAATGCAATAATCGTCTGATCATCACCAATTCCCAATCATCCATGCTCACATAGTAACCGGCTACACACCAAAGTGTGTAGCCTTGCCAGATTACCCATCGCAACAGGTAATCCTCGCCGCCAGTGGGTGACTGCAGCCGATCCCACCTAGTCCAGCTCCTCAACGAGCGACAACGATCCCTGTCCCTTAATGTGCACATCCCCTCCCGTGGCGGGTTCCACGGAGGGCAAACTAGGGTGTGAAGCCACTCCCGCAAGTGACTCCACCACAACCACAATCACATGACATCACAGTCATCTCAATCCCCTCACACCAACAATGTCACAAAACCTCCATACTACGATGATCAGCAGACAACGATAATTACAACAACATGTCATGCAAAGCACAATGGCGAGTAGGAAACCCTACCTTAGCAATCAACAAAGATGCAACACGAACAATAAAAAAGGCTCCTCTACGAAGTCTTCTCCTATACAATGATCATACAACACGATTACACTTTGTACAATTCCCAAAATCTTATTCTCATATAAATGTACAGTAATCCACAAAAGTACAAATAATCACGAAGATAGAACTTACCAACAGTGCAACGAGAACTTATACGCAAGAATCACGACGATTACCCACACAATGACGCTACAAAATGCTTAAGAGAAGGATTAGGGAATGATTTGGGTGTGATTAGGGTAACGTAGAAATGATAAAGCTTTTGAAATGATATTAGAAACTGACGCGGAAATATAAAATACCCTAAACATTCCCTAATCAAACCGTCGAAATAACACTCCGCTAAACCGGACACTCGGTCGAGTAAGTGCATACTCGGCCGAGTGTCCAATACTCGGTCGAGTATTCACTATACTCAGCCGAGTATTCCTCGGCAGAACCAAAATAACCCACAGCCAAAGCATTACTCTGCCGAGTAGGCTCTACTCGGTCGAGTAGTCACCAAGGAACATCCGTAGTGTTACAATGATAGCTGGAAATTGTGCTTTTATTTAGATAAATAAGATGTTAGCACAGACTCGATGGATACATGTGACTCGTAGGGACAGCCCCCAGTTGTCATTTAGGAATAAAAGGACAGACGCTAGGATAGATATGAGAAAGCCTAATACTCAGACTCGGACTCAATCGTAGATACGAACTCCTAATCATCACTTTCCTCCTGGAAGGTCTCTTTCGCAGCATCCAGTGGCTTGAATGTCTGGTTTTCAGCATTGACCCACTTGAGCACTTCACCCTCGTTGTTTGGGAAGCCCGAAGGATTAGATCCTAGAAGGTTGTCCTGTTTTTGAGGAGTAAGGCGTCCATGGGGACCATTCTTTTCCATCAAATGATTCAGGGTTGATAAAGACAACCTGCAACCATCGAGCATGTTTTGGATGATATGTTTGAGCTTCCATCACATCTCTATGTTGTGCCCATTACCCCTATGGAATAGGAAATATTGGGAACTGTCCCAAAACCGGCCTCTTTTCTTGGGTGTAAGATCTGGACTGGGGCCAATTGGTTGGATTAGTTCTTCAGAGACAAGCACTCTAAAAGCAATGGTATAAGGCATGCCCAAGTCTGAAAATTGTCTTTGCGGGTGTGTGGCTCTTTCTGGCGAAGGCTCCACAAATTTTACTTCGGTAATGCGGAAGACTTGCTTTTCGGGAGGGGTCGAAGATGTTGAACCTCCTTTAATGATTTCATCGATGGGAGAAATTTCTGTTGATAGGTCCTCGACGCTCTTGATGTTACAACCCTTCAGACGGGATGCATAATTTGGCTGAAGGCAGTCAATGACATGTTTAACTAAAGCCTCATCTCCTTGATGATAGGATGGTGTTGAGCCTACCTTTCTCCTTTTTACCAAATGATCGGCAGAATACTCATCTTCTCGATCACCCAAATCGATGAACTTCCTATTAGGCCGCCCAGGTTCTTTGTCTGGACTGGTTAAGAGTAAGGTGGAAAACCTGCCATCCTCAATTCCATCTTGTATGGCATGTTTAAGCTCATAGCACGCTTCCGTTTTATGCCTTTAGCCTCTGTGATATCGACAATATGCGTAGCCATTCCAAAATTGGGTTATGTTTTCGGGTTTGGATCCGGAGTGGGACCAATAGGTTGGAGTAATCCTTCTGAAGAAAGTATCCTCAAAGCGGTGCCATATGTTATTCCCAGATCTGTGAATACCCTTTGATGTTTTCCCCTGATTCCAACATTGGTGTTTTTCGGGATGCTTTTGTGAGTTTTGTTTTTGTCAATCCTAGGCGGAAGTAGGATTTGGTTGTTGTCAATGGGAAGTTTTGGGGATGTTGTTTGATATTTTAAAGGGTATTTTGGTGAGGCAATTTTATGTTCTTTGTTGGTGGGCTCTTGGGTTTGGGAACCATCAGACGATTCCTCTTTTTCAGCATTTGGCTGTTTGGGAATTGGGTGTTGGTCTTCTCCCTGGTGGTCAGGTTTATTTTTGGCATTACCAAACCTTTTCCCCAAATTAGCTACCTGAGTGTTCAAATCATCGATAGCCACTTGCAGCTTTGAGAATATGTTGTTGATGCAGACGGAGATCATAGGTATACCGCTTTGTAGTTCGTCTTCACTCATTGCACGGATTTTTTCATCGTCGGGAAGGATGAGATGAGAGCAATCCAAGAAAAGTTCCTGACTATGTCCAATAGGGTTTTCTGGAGGGTTGTTTTTGTTGTTGGCTAGTCGTCGGCTTTCAAGGAGCTTAATCCTTTGCTTAATTTTAGAAGAGGGAAAATTCCCGGTTATCAGTATCTCCTCAACTTGGGAGAGACGAGTGCTCAAGTTTTCCAGGGTAGCTAGGAGTCGAAGGACCTTGTTGTTGGTTTCAGCAGAAGTCATGACGGATGAAGGTTGATCAGCTTCTTGAATTTCTTCTTGATGATCAACGGCGGGTAAATGCGGGTTTAATACCCTAGAGGTTTTGACTCTGCTAACGCCACTAAAGATGTCTCAACAATTAGGCGACACGACCTAGACCAGAAGGTAGGTACTGATTTTAGAGGAGACATGACGTTATCTAGACGACTTGACTTAAATCGACTGGACTCTAATCGACTCAAGGCTGAATCAGAAAGGTGGACTGAAATTTTCGAAAATAGAAATTTTCAAAAAGATTCATTTGTCGTTTTATGGACGGTTTTCGAAGAGTAACGATCTCTAGAAGGTCGGCCAGTTGAAAGGGTTGTCTTAGGTTTGCTTTCAAAAGACGGTTTAAGTTAAGATTGTGGCGGCTATGAAAACAATGTGTTGTTTCCGAAGACGATTTTTGAAATTCCGAATCACGGATTTGAAAATCGGGAATTGAAGAATTTGGAATCGTCATCACAATGGCCATGAAAACGGTTAAATTCGTTTTCAAAGGATTTAAAATTGGGTTGAAGATTTGAAAACGGTTAAATTTGTTTTCAAAGATTGAGTTTTGATTTGAAATCTGAAAATGGTAAAATTTATTTTCAGAGATTTGATTTCGAATTGACATTTGAAAAAAGTTAAATTTGTTTTCAAGTGATTTGAAGTTGGATTTGAAATTTGAAAACGGTTAAATTTGTATTTCAATGGTTTGAAATTGGATTTGAAATTTGAAAACGGTTAGATTTTTTTTCAAAGATTTGATTTTGAATTTGAAATTTGAAAACGGTTAAATTTGTTTCCAAATGGTTTGATTTTGAATTTGAAATTTGAAAACGGTTAAATTTGTTTTCAAAAATTTGATTTTGATCTAAAATTTGAAAACGGTTAGATTTGTTTCCAAATGGAAAAATGGTTAGATTTGTTTCCAAATGGTTTGATTTTGAATTTGAAATTTGAAAACGTTTAAATTTGTTTTCAAATGATTTGAAATTGGAAATTATGAGGATTGAATTCGTCATTACGACGGGTTAGAAAACCGTTTTAACCTTTGAAAGACGGTATGCAATTCGAAGATTGTGAGAATTGAAATCGTCATTATGACGGCTTAGAAAAGCCAAATTTGATTTTGAAATTTGGAAAGTTGCATGGGTTGAAATCGTCGTTACGACGGTTTGAAAAATGTTTTTGTTTGAAAATTGATTTCGAATTTTGAAAATTTGAGGGTAGAATTTGTCATTTCGACGGCGTAAAAAGGGCGCTTTGAGAATGCAACGGTAAGCGAGAGACCGAGGTTTGAAATGTCCATTACGACGACATAAAAGAGGGTATTTTGAAATGATTTGTTAAAAACGAGGTTTGAAATCGTCATCACGACGACATGAAAAGGTGTAATGAAATGACTATAAAAACAGGGTTTTGAAATGGCCATTATAACGGCATAAAAAGTTGCTTTGAAACGGTTCTAAGAAACCGGGTTTGAAAATCGTCATTACGACGGCCTAAAAAGGTACTTTTGAAATGGTTGTAGAAAACCGGATTTGAAAATCGTCACTTGGACGGCAAAGGAAGGCGTGCAACGGTCGGCGAAAGACCGAGGTTTGAAACGGCCATTATAACGGCATAAAAAGGTGTTTTGAAACGGTTGTAAAAGCCGAGTTTGAAAATCGTCATTACGACGGTCTAGAAAGGCGTGCAACGGTCGGCGAAAGACCGAGGTTTGAAACAACCATTATGACGACGTAAAAGGGTATTTTGAAATGGTTTGTGAAAACCGAGTTTGAAATCGTCATTACGACGGCACAAAAAGCTGTGCAACGGTCGGAGAAACACCGAGGTTTGAAACGGTTGTGAAAAACCGAGTTTGGAAATCATCGTTACGACGGCATAAATAGATGCTTTTGAAACGGTTGAAAAACAGGGTTTTGAATATCGTCGTTACGACGGCATAAAAGGGTTCCAACGGTCGGCGAAAGACCGAGGTTTGAAATGGCCATTATAGCGGCGCAAAAAGTTGCTTTGAAACGGTTGTGAAAACCGGATTTGGAAAATCGTCATTACGATGACCTAGAAAGGCGTGTTAAAATGGTTGTAAAAAACCGAATTTAAAAATCGTCATTACGACCGCCTAGAAAGGCATGTTTTTTGAAATGGTTGTAGAAAATCGGGTTTGAAAATCGTCATTACAACGGCCTAAAAAGGCGTGCAACGGTCGGCGAAAGACCGAGGTTTGAAATGGCCATTATAACGGCGTGAAAAGGTGTTTTTGAAAGTTTTGAAAATGACACGGAAGGACTTATGATCACAAAACACATAAGCACTCACAGTTCATTATATTATGCATAATGCTGACACGGGTTTTGGCTTAAAGGGTGGGTTACACACCAAGCAATCAAACCCCGATTTGCGAGAGGGATACCAATCCAAACAAAATGTGTAAGGAGGGTGCCCTAGCCTCGTGCTTAAAAGTGATGAAAGCTCTTTGACGAAACAGAAATGTGTAACGTCAATGGTATGCTTGACTCAATCGGGATTCGAAACGCGGGGATGAGAAAACTCACGCCGATGGGACGAGCCAATTGGTCGATAAAGGTTAGGTTATAGGCCCGGACAAGGAACCCGACTTATGACCGTAATATCAATTAATGCACTTTAACCACGACCTCGTTCGAGTTTCACCTCTAAGGATCACAAAGACACAAGTGTCCTAGTTTTCCCCAGCAGAGTCGCCAATTTGTGGACATGGGCCACAGGCCGGTCTGTGGATTTGGGCCACCTACCGATCTGCGGTCACAGGCCACCTGCACGCCAAGCCAATCCGTGGACATGCAGCGGTCTTTTGAAAGCCACGCTCGGCGGCGTAAAAATGCTTTCGACCGGATCGTTTTAGATTGGTCGGTTTCGTCTCGGTAAGGGTCTCGAAACGATTAGAGATTTTCGGAGTCGCCACCAAGCATTTTTGGGATGCTTGGAACCCGTTCGAAATCCACTTTATACCTTGGTCAAATGAAGCACAAAGCAGTGTTTGACATAGGTACTAAAGATAAGGACTCGTCCCCCTTTTAGCATTTTATGCCTAAAATGACTCTCGTACGCCCTGGATAAGGCCATCCACTATCCAAAGGTTCTGAGTAAGGGGTAAGGGTACGTATTGGGAAGCCCTTTAATCGGACACCCAATCCCGCCCACGTTAGCGGCCTCTACTGATCGATCGTGGTTGTTTAAGTGCAAGAGTTGATAAAGCGGTGTAAATTCATGAATGCATATCAAAAAGTGTTAACCTAACATGTGAGCTTTCTAAGTCGGTTTGTTAATCCAAATATCAAGCATAAGATGTCAAGTTGGATTTAATGGTTGATTTGCATGTGAAAACGGAAATTAAACATCCATTTACCAAGTTCGGGTTACGATGCTTAACACGATCCATTTATTGAAAAAGGGTGTCAAATGACAAAGTGTAAAAAAAAGTAAACTTGTCAGTCTGATCCGTCACGTATTCGGATAAATCGTAATCGGGATCGTCCTAAACAAGTGCTAAAAATGAGGCAGAACAGTGCCAGGCAGCCCTGTTAAGGCGCGAGCCTATTGTCGAGGTAAGGGGCTCTACCCATGTTTTGAAATATGAAAGCAGAGGGGCTCTTGGGGCGCGAGCCATGGGGCGAACCAAGAGGCGCCTCGTGGTTGTTAAAAAGGTTGTTTAAAACCGTTTTTTGTGAATAAATGATTTGTTAGTATGATTTGCATGACTCGAAATAATTACTATTGTGTTAGTAGTATTCGTTGTCGGATTTGCAAGTTTGAGAAACATAGTTTACAAATAAAAATGTAAAATGTTGGATTTGAACTAAATATGTTAAGTTCATTTCTTTATAATTTTTCAAGTTTGTCATCGTACTGGGATTAAACCGACATGGAATAAAGAACCAAGGATGATTATGAATTATGACTAATATATTTAAAAATGTAAACAAATGAGAAAAATGGTAAATAAAAGAAAAGGGTGTTAAAATGCCCATTAAAGTGTAATTAACCATAAAGTCATCGAGTCACGGAATAAACCGTCATGGTATAAGGAACCAAGGATGATTTTTGTAATGGTCAAAATATGTTTATCATAAAAATAAATTAAAATGTTTGAAATGGTAAAAACCGTAAAAGGAAACAAGTAAAAATAAAAGAAAGTGTTGAAGGAAAGACAAGAACAAGCACGGATGAGTCTGACCTGGACACCCACAAGACGCGCGAGCTTCCATGCATAGCAAGGAGCTTCTGTCTCAGGCCAAAACTCGGTTTTGGCTCGTCTAACCTAAATTTGAATCGTGTTATGCATTGTTCATGCTTATAAACTCATCAAAACAGTAAAGACATGAATTAAAGTGAGATATTTACACCCTCAAACTTACGTGTATTGATGTTTGCGAAGTAGACAACTTTAGAGACGGTTTTCTCGTTGTGACTAATCACGATCAAAGAAGTTTAAAAAGGTGCCTTAAAAAAGGATTTAGTTTTGAAAATATGTTGAAAATATGTCAATTAAAATATGTTTATTGATGAATTGAGTTGGTCAAATAGGTCAGTTAAATGCACGGCGACAGTACCAAACAAAATGCACGGCGACGGTACCAAACAAAATAGGCTAAGCAGACACCTGCTTTAGGCGCGAGCCACCTAGTGATACAAGTGGGTGTATTGTCCCTTTTCGCAAATTTGGATTTTGCATTTGTTCTAAACAATGTTTTGTTGGTTGTGATTTGTGGTCTTTGAGGTTTGCTTAGCCGTGTAAGCTTCCTCTTGGGTGATATTTGGAGTAGGTATTTTGTGTCTTTGACTCGGGTTTGACCCGTGTGAATCGGGATTTGAATTTCGAGTCGGTTTTTGGCTCGGTGTCGGTTTTGACTCTAATTAGGGTCATTTTAATGTAAATGACATGATGAAGACATTCATGGCATTATTTTCGACATTCGAGATTTGGGTTGACTCGGGTTGACTCAGGTTGGCTCGAGTTGCGGGTTTCTGAGTCGGTTTTGGGTCTGAAGACGGTTTTAACTCTAAATAGTGTTATTTTAATGCAAATGAAGTTAGAAAACTTTTGAAATCATTTTTCATATCCGAGTAGTGCATTAAATTGTCTCATGTATAGCCAATCCACGCACGCATATCAAAAACACGTTACAGTCCGATCATCATCGGGTGGTTTTTGGAAGGTGCAGATACTGGGCATCTACAGAATGTCATTTCCAATAAGTAATATGTCATCCACATACAATATTAGGAACCCAACATTTCTCCCACTGAACTTCATGTATAAACATGGTTCCTCAGCTCTTCGAGTAAAGCCATTTTCTTTTATGACATGATTAAATCGATGGTTCCAACTTCTTGATGCTTGCTTAAGACCATAAATGGATCTCTTAGGCTTGCATACTTTGTTAGGATTTTTAGGATCCACAAAACCTTCGGGTTGTATCAAGTACACCTCCTATTTTAAATGCCCATTTAGAAAAGCGGTCTTCACATCCATTTGTCATATTTCATAGTCATGAAATGCGGCGATCGCTAACAATATCTGAATTGATCTTAGCATAGCCACGGGTTCAAAGGTTTCATCATAGTGAAGACCATGAACTTGGGTAAAACCTTTTGCCACTAGCCTAGCCTTCTAGACATCATCATTCCTTCTATGCCATTTTTTACTTTGAAGATCCATTTACACTGAAGAGGTCTTGCCCCTTCAGGCAAATCCACCAAGTTCCAGACTTGATTTTCATGCATATAACTCATTTCATATTTTATGGCTTCAAGCCATAAAGCTGAATTGGGACTAGAGATTGCAGGTTTGTAGGTGGCGGGTTCGTCACTTTCTAGAAGCCACACATCAAGACTCCCATCCTCTTGGATAAGTCCAACATATCTATCAGGATGGCGAGAAAATCGACCTGAACTCCTCGATTGAGGAATAACAACAGAATTCGACGACGAAGGAACTTCTTCTTGCGTCTCTATTTCGGTTTGTGGCTCTTGAACTTCGTCAAGTTCAAAATTTCTACCACTCTGTCTCTTAGAAATAAACTCACTTTCTAAGAAGACAACCTCACTAGACACAAACACTTTGTTTTCATGATATTTGTAGAAGTAATATCCTCGGGAGGTAATGGGGTAACCTACAAAGATGCATTCTTCGGATCGTAGGGCTACCTTGTTGTCGGTCTTTACCTTGACGTAAGCATTACATCCCCAAATCTTCATATAGGATATATTAGGAACCCTTCCTTTCTACATCTCATATGGAGTCTTTTCGGTTGCCTTTGTCGGATTATTATTCAATGATTTGATTGCGGTTTGGATTGCAAATCCCCAAAACGAGTCGGGTAACTTGGTTTGACTCATCATGGATCGAACCATATCTAGTAGGGTTCGATTTCTCCTTTCGGCAACACCATTAAGTTGTGGTGTACCGGGCGGAGTGAGTTGTGACACGATGCCACAACCTTTCAAGTGTGAATCAAATTCATTACTAAGATACTCTCCACCACGATCGGATCATAGTGCCTTTATCTTCTTGTTCAATTGGTTTTCTACTTCATTTTGAAATTCTTTAAATTTCTCAAAAGCTTCACTCTTATACTTCATTAAGTAGATATACCCATATCTACTTAAATCATCGGTGAAGGTTATGAAGTAGTCATAATTTCCCCTAGCGGTGATGGTCATCGGTCGACATACATCGGTATGTATAAGTCTCAATAGTTCACTAGCTCGAGTCCCTTTACCACTAAAAGGATTACGAGTCATTTTGCCTAGGAGGCAAGATTTGCATATACCATATGATTGAAAATCAAATGGTTTAATAATATTAGTGGAAACTAATCTTTTGATGCGATTCTCGTTGATATGACCCAATCAACAATGCCAAATGTACGATTCATTTGGATCACTTGATTTGAGTTTCTTCGTTTGTATATTATAGATGCCTTTACTTGGATTAGAAGTTTCTAGAACATAAATGCCA
The DNA here is from genome assembly GCF_048544455.1 of Silene latifolia. NCBI lineage: Eukaryota > Viridiplantae > Streptophyta > Magnoliopsida > Caryophyllales > Caryophyllaceae > Silene > Silene latifolia. The sequence goes on from NC_133538.1 coordinate 144,981,264, forward strand.
TTAATAGAATAGCCTCGCCTTATGACCAAGTCATTTCTTGAAATAATACAACAATTGTTTTTAATGGCAAAATTAAAACCCTCTATGTCTAACATAGCAATTGAAATAATGTTCTTAGAAAGAGAAGGTACATAAAAACAATTATGCAAATACAACTCAAATCCATTTGCTAAAACAAGCACATAAGTTCCCTTGGATGTGGCCGCTATCCTAGCTCCATTCCCAAGATGGAGATCAACATCGCCCTTGCTCAGCTTCTCCACGTTTCTTAGCCCCTGTAAATGATTACAAAGGTGAGAACCGCAACCGGTATCTAATACCCACGTTGTGGTGGAAGTAAAATTTACATCAATAACATAAATTTCAGAAGGAATTTTACCGAGTGGAATAACAAGTCCATCCCTAATATTTCCCAAATATATGGGCCAATTCCTCATCCAATGTCCCATGCCATGACAATAATGGCATTCGTCATCAACTTTGGCTCCTTTGGTAGTCCCACTAGCCATCTTGTTTCCAATGTTGAATCTTCTACCTTTCTTTCCCTTCCTTTTGAACCACTTTCCTTTAGTTGCAAGAGCTTGCTTGCTAGGACTCCCACTAGTTTCGGCATCTCTTTCTTCCAAAGATAAGGATCTCATAGCTTTAGCGAGATGGTCTTCCCGAGACACATTTACAAAAGATCTAGTCATAGTAGGAGGTATGGTAGAAGTAATGAAATTAAGGTTTCCATCGGAACCGATCCCAAAATGAAGCTCTCTAGTAGTATCGAGATTGTTGTTGGAGCAAATATCGTCAAATAAGTTATGACAAGACTCAATGGTAATAGGTGTTGTTGCATTAGTAGGATCCATTGCGATATATAAACTAGAAACATGGAGGTAAAGGAAATATTAACATTTGTCATTTAATCATACTTGCAAACATTTTTAAACAAGTTTCAAACATTTATAAAGTGACCTCCACCCAACTATTATAAATGATCCCGAGATCCAAATTCATATTAACTCGGGCATGGTGAGCCGATTCATCCCTTATCAATATAACTCGGTGGGTTAACTCTTTAATCGTTTCTACTTCTAGAACTCTCGGTCGATAAAATTACTCTAATATTTATCTTTAGCCCGGAACACATGCGGCTACGGTCACGAATACTTCCGTTGAGCTCAATTCAAATTTCGATGTAATAACCTTTTACTACCCACTTACCCAACGTAACAAGTTTAGCACCCCGGTGAGTCGAGCCTCCTTCCTTATAAAATTGGGATTCATGGTTTCTACTATTTGGTAAGGCTAATTCTCAATTATTATTTAGTAAGAGGTCTTGTCAATTTATTATCTATCACGTTTTAAGTGAACTAAAGCGATGAACTACGATAATTTTAATTGACACGGTCGATGACTCGATAAAAAGATATGCATGTGTATTTATGGCGATTTGGCTATGCATGCAAACATATAAAACAAATGCAAAGCATAAAGATAAAATCCTAGTATGGCCTTCCTAAAATAGTAAATCAAATACACTATTTACAAATTCGGAAGCCAACTCCTTTGGTCCCTTGAACTTCATTTGGCACGCACTCTAAGGCAACACGGTCTTTGTTGGATCGCCTTCTCGAATGGCACCGTCTTCAAGGAACTCTGAAATACATAAATTACATAGCTTTTCAACATTATACAATATAAAATAAAACTAAACTAAATAAAATAAAATTGATACGAAATCACATTAGTTACAACCAAATCGATATCCTCATTCATTTCGGGAAATACCAATTAAAAACTAAGGCCATACTAAGTATAAATTACATAATTCAAAATTACATAAAATAAAATATGACAACCATACTAAAAATGCAGCATTAATATACGTATAGAACATGCCATGTTATGTGCCAAATTGCCCAATTTAAGCTAATATCGTATATATTGTCCGGTTTTATGGATTATTGTGACAATTAACCTATTAAAATCACAAAATATTACATAAATCACATCTATGTCTAAGTTAATTACCCCAACCTATTAGGACTCAAAATTTAGTCTGCACTAAACATTTGACAATAATTCAGCTTGATATTATATTATTGCTCTTTTTAAAAACTGTTATTCATAATAATAAGGAAATAATTCCCAAGAAGTCATAAAACTTCGAAAAATTCAAAATCATAATTTTGTGAATTCTAGAAAATTCTCAACATCCCAAAATTCTAATTTAAAAATGCCTTTAGATTAAATTAATATATTTCACAAATAAATCGCATAAAACATAATTTTAACCCATTAATTCCAAATTAAACATAAAATTATGCAATAAATCAAAATTAAAATTTTGAATATCCTTAACAAGTTTCTAGAACCTGGAAATAACAAATTTGAAGACAAAAAGTCGAATTTTTATTTTAATGACTATTAAAGTTGCTATTTATCAATTTATATCCCATAAAAATTAATAACCATTAAAATCATACGAAAATTAACAAGAAACTTTAGATCTGAAGTTTATATCATATATACATCATTGGGAAAAAAGTTCATGCCATAAAATTCATTTTAGCCATTTTTGCCAAAATAGTCACTATTTATTCGATTTTTACATCTAAAAATCATAAATCATGAAAAATTAAATCATTTGATCTAAAAATTTACATATAGTGTGTAAATATTTCATGTGACAACAAACTAAATTTTCATGGGTAAGAACAAAGTCTAACCATTTTTTAACAAAAATACCTCTATTTAATCGACTTTTAACATGTAAAAATCATAAATCATGCCATATAAGACCATTTTATATGAAATTCTAGATACAATTTGTAAAATATGCATGTGAGGTCGTGTAAAAATATCAAGGTCAGAATCATAGTCTAACTATTTTTAGCATTTTAATTGTCATTTTACTCAACAAAATGTAATAAAAATGCAAATAATCATTTTAAAGAGCAATAAATTACCATAAATCATCAAAATAACCTAATATCAATTTAGGACCAGAATGTTTAACATGCAAATAATTTCGTGGCCTTTATCATAATAAATCATAAAATACAAGTTTTATATGTTAACTTATTAACTCGGAAAAACAAAACCGATTTTGCATGCAACAACTCTTGCTCTGATACCAATTGAAAGATTCGTATCTCTTATTAGACATCTCTAATAACTATGTGATTTAGTTTAGTCATAAAACTAATATAAGATCTTATGCATGCAAAACAAGTTCAATAAAAGAGAAGAATTAGTCATTCTTACAATAGTGGTCGAATGGGTTTATACTAATTGATCTCCTACCAAATTAGTCTTCTTTAAGCAAAAACCGAGTGCCCCAAAAACATAGATCCAATCCAAGATCTACTCCTTAAGGATTGTACCAAGGTAATCCCTCTCAATACATTTACTAATTTTAATACTAGAAATTAGTAGATGTTCCTTTAAGTTTAACTAATAAATTATTACTACTACTAGTAATTCGATCTTAATATTAGTATTTTAGAATGATGTTAATATTTTCTTTCTCTCTCAAAATAATTTTAGAGAACTAAAATAAAATGTAGCATTTGAATGAATGATAAATGAGAAAACAATTCTCATTTTGTTTAGGGGAGAGAGGGGTGCCGTGGTGATTGAGGGGAAGAGTGCCCTATCGGTGCTCATATTTTCCCTCAATTTCTCTTCACAAGAAAAAACAAAGAGCCTATCACAAATAAGCATGCACACACATTGTCTCACAATTGTTCCCTCTTATTATCAAAAACCGGTTTCCATATAGATAAAATGGATCCATTTTAAGTTTGTAATATTTGTCAATTGTAATATGTGACATGTTACTAGACATGTGACAATGTAATGCAATTTTAAGTTATTAAAATTCTTTACATAAAAAATAAATAATACAAATAGCAATACATGATTACTTATACTTAAAATGGCACATATTATTATAATTCACAACACCTTGTGATTATTATACATTATTCATTCTAATTATAATTGTTTCATAAACAATAACAAAAACATCATCTAATTTAAAGGATTAATTAACTTGTATCATCATACAATTAACTAATTTATCAATTAAGAGTGTTACCCTATAGGTATGACCTTAAGGGATCAACTGATTACCACCGTCACACGACAGTAATGTCAAACTCTAGTCAGCCAACCATTACCGATAAATGTGGATCAGTTGACAATAAAGTATAACTTTCCCTCATGTATTCTTATCATCAGATTTAAACATGTGATCGCATTATTGTCGAGGACACATACTCCAACAGGTGAAACTTGAACAAGGTTAGGGAATAGTTTATAGGAGACAGTTGTCGATTTTCATTACTCGACCTTCTTAGGTCGTTTCATTTGGTCTTCCTAGGCCCTAAACCAACCCATTCGACCAATCGACCCGTCCGGACAGTTTAAATTCCTATCTGGGCCTAAAGATGGATTGTGCTTGACGTCAACCATACTGCGGTACATACTCATGTTTGTATCGAGATCTTTCACTACTCGAGGAAATGGACTAGGAACCGACCTTACTCATGTTTGGCACGGACCTCTCCACAGACCAGGGTTTGATTGCTTGGTATGGCAACCCACCTTTTTTAAGCCAAAACCCTTTAAATGCACTCAGCATACCATTATAATGCCCATATGTATGTTTGTATCATATACGTGATCACCATTTGTAAATAAAACCATGACGAAATTTTGTAAAATAAATCCATTTCAAAATATAAACATTTTCAAAAATGGCCTAAAACAGCGCAAAATAAGTCGAAACTCTGTCCAAATGTCGAGTCAAACTTCGGGCCCCAAACCCATTTCAAAACTCACTTCGAGTCAGCACTCCTACAACTACACTACAATTTTCTAGGGCAAACATTTCAAAATTTGTCATCTTCAAATCCCACTTGACATAGTGGCCCACACCCACTTCACGAGTCGAGTCTTTTTTGAATAAGTGTGCAAAAATGGTCGATCGTGTTTTAATTCGTCGTCGATTTCTTATCCTCAGTCCAAAATGGTGGGGACTAGTCATGGAAGCGTTAAAGGTCAACCTGAACAACCCGCAAATGGTAATGATCAAATCCTAGCTGCACTCCTTCGTCTCCAGACAAGCCAAGACCAAGCTTATGCTCGCCTTAACGCTATCGAAGGCCGTATTGTCGCTGTAGAAGCTAAACTTCCTCCTACAGAGGGTCCCATTCCCGACGCGCTCATACACGATAATCCTCCACCCTTTGAACAACCAGAAGTTAATCATCCACCAGGTCCTACTGAAGCTGAAAAGCGACTCCAGTATTTGGAGGAGCAACTAATGTATCTCAAGGGAGATGACATCTATAGGGAAAGCACTCGCAAATATGAGGCAGTAAATACTGAACTGCCAACTAACTTCAACATGACTGACATCCTGAAGTTTAAGGGGCATGAAAACCCTTTGAACCATATTCGTGCATTCAAAGATTATATGTCTATCAAAGGCATTAAGCCAGAGATGTTCTTAAGGATATTTTTCTTCATCTCTTGATACTATTTCTAAGCAATGGTTCTACTCCTTGGATCACAAGAAAATTGCTTCTTGGGACGATGTTGCAATTGAGTTCACCAAACAGTACGCAGATAATGCTGAAATTCAAGTTAATATGCGCACTCTAGAGGTACTTACCAAAAATGAGAAAGAAGGTTTCACCGACTTCCTATGTAGGTGGAGAAAGACCAGCACACAACTCGTCGAACGTTCAGACGAAGCTACTCTTGTTGAAAAGTTTGTGGACAATTTAAGGCCAATCTATGTGAACCATCTAAGGTACTAAAACATAAAGTCTTTCAAAGACTTAACTATGCTAGGAACAAGAATTGAAGACGACATCCGTAAAGGACTCTTGTCCCAAAAGGTAGGTCGCGGATATCAAGGCACAACGAGTCGTTCTTATGGCTCCTTTAGCAAGACCGACGAGGTCAACCTTGTCGAATCGTCTACAGATACCGTCGTCAGGTATCAGAAATAAATATCTAAGTACTACTAACAGAAGCTAGCGGTAAGTAGGGTTGATCTCCACAGGGAGCCAAAAATGAGATTTATCTTTTTTAAATTAGTCTAATAGTAACGAGGGTTTGAATATGATTGATAAACAAAGAGAGGTGGCAAGAGAAATTGAGCGATAAAAATAAAGGGACTATTAATAAAGAGAGAGAGAGAGAGAGAGAGAGAGAGAGAGAGAGCTAGGATTGTCAGGTCATCAATGAATGTTAAATAATTGCAGATAAGGTCACAGATCGGTCACTTGTATCGGTCTAAGGGGCAACGAATATCTCCTTCCGGTCTCAATTCACCCTAAGACACTATTAGCTTAGCTTCCGCCCTCACTAAAGCATCCTAATGTTCACTGCAGGTCTTACCCATCCCAACCTTCCGGTCTAGGTCAAGGTGTACCGTGATTTATTACCTATTTGCGTCGACTCAAATAGACAAGAACAATTATATGCAATGATTAACAACAAAGACATGATTTAAGCAACAGATCTGCAAACCTAATTAGCAACTAACATCAATTCATTAAATCCCCTAAATCCTAGCAGGAGAATTAGCTAAACATAATAATGAATAAAGAAAAAGAGAAGGAAGAAGCAAGAACAAACATAATGAAGGAATAAGCAAAAGAGAATTAATATAGAAGAGAGAAAAGAAAGGTTACAGATGTTTAGAATTCGGCAATAAGAACAAGGTAGCAGGAAAGATTAAGAGTAAAACAGTATATAAGATGTGATGAAAGATGTTTTATAACCTAATGACAACTTCCTTATATAGTGAAGTGAAAATAAACAAAAGATAACCTAAACACGGATTAAAACCTTGCGGCAGATAGGAAAGTACTCGATCGAATACTTTAAAACTCCTCTATCGAGTAAATTATAGCAAAACCTCTCGATCGTGTAGAAAAACTACTCAATTGAACACTATCTAAAATAAGCAATTCGATTGAGGACTTAAACTACTCGGTCAAACACAATAGTACTCGATCGAGTGGTTTCCAGCGCACAATTCTTGCTTCGCGCACTGAACTTCAAATGGCCGCCATTTCTTCGTTACCTGGGCAAACAGAGTGTTTCCGGTGGCGTTGGAAAGCTAAGATGACAAGCTTTCATCTCCATTTATAATAACTTGAAAATATGTTGTAAAACTCGAGATATGTCTCTTCAAAGTAGGCACTAGTATTTTGAAGCTCTTCCTTTGCTCGCCTAGATATCTTACTTCTTTGCGCATCTCAAAATAGTAGTCTTCAAGCTCCGACTCAACTCATATCCTAAATGCATGCATAGGGATCTGTTTTAGGCTTGATTATGCTCATCTTCGGTTTATACCTGCAAATAATACAAGACAAACCAAAGTAGACGATTCGGGGGACATTTGTAGCTAAACACTACTAAATATGCATAGAGATGCCTGCAAATATGATACAAAAAGCCTATATAAAATGCACGCATCAAAATTTCCCAACCCAAACCTTTGCTTGTCCCCAAGCAAACTATATGCAAAACTAATGGAACAGGAAAGAAAACTCGGAGATAGCTACAAATCGTCCACCTAAACCAATTTAATGTAGCAAACTAACACTTATAGAAAGAACTGTCAAATGCAAACGAGTTGTAAGATGTTTATAATAAAGCTGAACCGTCGACCTTGCAAGACCTTTGATGATGGACTCTCACGGGTCACTCTTCTCTCATGAAGCAAAGGGTAAGCATATGAATGTAAGAGAGGAAGAAAATTAGTCGATCACCTAAACTACGACCCACATAGACATGTATGCAACTAATATGATAAGCAATTCTAACTACCGTACATACATTCCAACCAATCAATGTCTGTCACATCCGAGGGCTTACAAAAATATGGGAAAGTGAGGCAATGGGTAAGAAAAGGCAAAACATTTATGGGATTGTGAGGCAATAGTCAAGCTAGCTACCTAACGAAACCATATAAACCAAATCCGATTCTTACTCAAATGGAAATAAGCACAAGTGCCCTTCATTTGGCACACAAAATCACTAACCAAACTAAACATACTCCTCATAATATATAAATATGAAACCGTCTCTTCAAACAAACGTTTTTTTTTTTTTTCATTTTTCTCTTCTTCTTTTTTTCGGTTTTCTTTCTTTCTTTTTTCTTTTCTTTTCGTTTTTTTTTTCCTTTTTCAACTTTTTTTTTCTCATCCTCCTTTTTCATAAATTACCAACTCCCATTAATACAATATAAACCAATTTTTGGATCATCAAACTATATACCGCAAAACATACACTAACTAGCTTGACAAGGCGGGCTAAATTTGGATGTAGCAAAGGGTCAAAAAGGCAAATTTGGCTAATAGTGGAGTTTAATGGGCAAAAATGAAAGAAAGAGAAATTATAAGCACCTCCCAGCATGTGACACCAACCACTGACCCGAATGTATCTAGGCAATAAGCAATTGAATTTCATATACATGCAAATTAATGAACATGCTATGTAAGGAGTATACTACTCACAATCCTACATGAAATTGGTCATAAATGACACCAGTTTATACGGCTCTAAAACTTAGAATTTATAAGTAGCTTGCCAAAATTTGCAGGAAGTCTATTTGTTGAGCTAAATTTTACCATTAACTCGTAGATTATGCAATAAGACAATACTAAAGGAAAATTAGTTTATGCACGACTTAAGCAAAAAGACAAATAATAGTGCAATTTCGTCATTGAAATCCACCGTTCCGACTCAACCTATATGCAAAAATAAACGTGAATTTTTTTTGATTTTTTTTTTTTGAAATTTTTCTATTTTTATGAGATTTTTGAATTTTATTAAAAATAAACAACAATGCATACATAAAATAAACGTGATAACAGAAATGCAATAAAAACATAAATGCAGACACAGATATGGATGTATAACCTCCCCAAACTGAACCATACAATGCCCTCATTGTACTCAAAAATAGGGAAAGAAAATGCAAACTAAAAAGGAGGGAGCGAAGCTGCGGAAAACTTACAAGATAATGCGAAGTAGGGACCTCCCCAAACCAGCCAGCAACATGGGAGGTCGCTAAATAGCCCAAGAACAGCATCACAGGAAGCGAATCCAAGCAAGCCAACTCGATCGAGAGAGTAGATTACTCGATCGAGTGAAATGGGCCGTGGAAGCGCCCGATCGAGAAAACGGAAATGCTCGATCGAAATGGTCGTGTTTGTGGTTGCTCGATCGAGGAAGAAGCGTGGTCAATCAAGAGAGGCAAATACTCGATCGAGTAGAATAGTGCTCGATCGAGAGCTTCATATTGCTCAACCCTTAGGCGCCAATAAAACACCTGCAGAGACACAAATAGTAGCCACAAATAGGACCAAAAACAAAGCCTAAATTGTTCGCAGTCTAAGGTCTTAAAGACCAATTATTACACACAAAAAACTGAAATGCAAATCAACTAAAAATTTAAACTTCGGGTTGCCTCCCGAACAGCGCTAGTTTCAGACAGATCTCAACTCGACCTTTCTTTTCTTCATCCAGCCATTCCAATTGAGCCCAGTCAAAATAGCTCAAAGCACGCAACAGCCCATCAAATAACTGCGCATGTGCTAGACAAAACTGTAAGTAGCACCATAATAATAATAATAATATAGGAAATTGAAATGTGCATCCGTTTAAGCCTAACGAATTTCCTATGACGGCTACCAAATTTATCCACAAAATAATTCTGCCCTCCAGCTACGGGCGGAATATAAAAGCTCAAATTAATCGCGAGTGAAAAATAACAGAGCTCATGAGCATTTGACTCAAAAATAACGCGAGTATAATCCAGATGCACTGACGGGTTTGTATTGTGAGGTGGAGGAATCTGGTCTGCTAAAGGAGAAGGTGGGTATTCATCCCAAATGCAAGGGACAGTAAAGTCAATTGGGTCCTCAATAATAGGTTCATCCATAATATCGTCATAACTATCGCATTTAACCTCAAGACTGTCAAAAATTTTCTCCTTACTCTCCTTATAGCTAGACTCGTCAGTAGGGAAGTTCTCAAAGAGACCTTCCCAGTCGTCCTCACTATCTGTGCAAGAATCATAGAGGGGTACTAAATTATCCTTATAAAAGATATTATCAACCATGCTAATGGTCTCCTCTATTTCTTGTAAGTATTTCCTAAAACGGTTTCTAAGGTCTCACCCACCCCCTCATCTGAGTCAACATGAAGAGAGAAATTGGGTTTAAGAGTTTCAGTAGCAAACCATTCAAAAAATTCTCGCGTAGGGGCATTAATTCCCCAGATGATAGACTGGCATATTTGGAGTCTCGAAAGCATTCCTCGTCTTGGTTCGAGCCACTCCTCCCACCTGTTTATATAAGAACCAAAACTTTCGTTCTCTCTCTGCGGAAAGTCAATAACGAGAGACATGAGAATGGTCTCAGGTTCCTTGAGACAATAGATAGACTAAATAAAAACAGATAAAACTACGCTGCCTCCCCGGCAACGACGCCAAAATTTAAAACTGTCGTCAGGTACCAAAACTAAATACCTAAGTACTACTAGCAGAAGCTAGCAGTAAGTAGGGTCGATCTCCACAGGGAGGCAAAAATGACATTTATTAGTTTTAAATTAGTCTAAGAGTAACGGGGGTTTGAATATGATTTCTAAACTAAGAGAGGTGGCAAGAGAAATTGAGCGATAAAAATAAAGGGATTTACAATAGAGAGAGAGAGAGAGAGAGAGAGAGAGAGAGAGAGAGAGCTAGGATTGTCAAGTCATCAATGAATGTCAAATAATTGCAGCTAAGGTCACAGATCGGTCACTTGTATCGGTCTAAGGGGCAACGAATATCTTCTTCTGGTCTCAATTCACCCTAAGACACTATTAGCTTAGCTTCCGCCCTCACTAAAGAATCATAATGTTCACTGCAGGTCTTACCTATTGCAACCTTCTGGTCTAGGTCAAGGTGTACCGTGATTTATTACCTATTTGCGTCGACTCAAATAGACAAGAACAGTTATATGCAGTGATTAACAACAAAGACATGATTTAAGCAACAGATATGTAAACCTAATTAGCAACTAACATTAATTCACTGAATCCGCTAAATCCTAGCAGGAGAATTAGCAAAACATAATAAAGAAAAAACCAAAAGAGAAGGAAGAAGCAAGAACAAACATAATGAAGGAATAAGCAAAAGAGGATTAATATAAAAGAGAGAAAAGAAAGGTTACAGAAGTTTAGAATCCGGCAATAAGAACAAGGTAGCAGCATAGATTAAGAGTAAAACAGTATATAAGATGTTATTAAAGATGTTTATTAACCTAATGACGACTTCCTTATATAGGGAAATGAAAATAAACAAAATATAACCTAAACACGGCTTAAAACCATGCGGCAGATAGGAAAGTACTCGATCGAGTACTTTAAAACTCCTCTATCGAGTAAATTATAGCAAAACCTCTCGATCGAGTAGAAAAACTACTCGATCGAACACTATCTAAATTAAGCAATTCGATCAAGGACTTAAACTACTCGATCGAACACAATAGTACCCGATCGAGTGGTTTCCAGCGCACAATTCCTGCTTCGCGCACTGAACTTTAAATGGCTGCCATTTCTTCGTTACTTAGGCAAACAGAGTGTTTCCGGTGGTGTTGGAAAGCTAAGACGACAAGCTTTCATCTCCAATTGGAATCACTTGATAATTAGTTGTAGAACTCGAGATATGGCTCTTCAAAAGAGGCACTAGTATTTTGAAGTTCTTCCTTTGCTCGCCTAGCTATCTTACTTCTTTGCGCGTCTCAAAATAGTAGTCTTCAAGCTCCGACTCAACTCATATCCTAAATGCATGCATAGGGACATGTTTTAGGCTTGATTATGCTCATCTTCGGTTCATACCTGCATATAATACAAGACAAAGCAAAGTAGACGATTCGGGGGACATTTGTAGCTAAACACTACTAAATATGCATAGAGATGCGTGCAAATATGATATAAAAAGCCTATATAAAATGCACGCATCATCTACTAAGAAGAATAACCCATAGAGGAAGTTCACCAACGTTGGTGACTTGTACTCTAGTGCTCTAAAAAGATTGATGAGACAAGGCAAACTCCAACCCATAATACCTACACCTGACCCAGAGAAGAAGTCTAGGTTCTGGGATGAGAATACCTACAGCGAGTACCATAGATGCAAAGGGCATGATACAAAGAATTGCTTCAAACTGAAGCATGCTATTCGGGATATGATTGAAGATGGGCGCCTGCCTATACCTCCTGCAAGCAAGCCTAGCAATACTCATAATCCTCTTGGAATTCTGATGATCACAGATGTGGAATCCACCTTGGATTGTTCACACCTCATTTCTCCAGCTAAAGATGAGGTCAATGCACTGGAAAATGAGGAGAGTTATTCCACCATCTCCTCTACTATCGCTGATTTTGTCGCATGGGCAAAGGGTGTAAGTAGACAAGTTTCCGAGCTAGAAGCTACAGTGGCATCCCTACGCAATCCAAGCACTATACCTAGGGGACACATGCTTTTGAAATTCCAATCTTATCTCAAGGATCCATAATGCAAGAAGTAATCTCAGTGACCGACAATCTAGTCGAGCAAATAATCAGCCTAGAAGCTGAAATAATAAGCTTGAGAGAGCTCGGTATCTTCAATGGAATATGGCCGAATGAGGATGAAGATGTTTACCTCAAAGAACATCCTCTAGTCAAGGCTAGTGAAGATCAAGATGTAGACTACCTTACTCGCTCAGGACGTCCACATCAAAATGTCACTCAAGGACAAAAGACTGGCCCAGTTGCTAATGATTCAACTACTAACACCAATGTCATCACACCAAATTATGGCAACGATACATCTGCTCACCATTTACTGAAGCAACTTCAAAAGACAAAGGCTGATCCTTTAGTCTGGCAACTAGTTGCAAGTTCATTTCCTCATCGCCAGGCTTTACTGCAAGCATTGGCTAAATTGAACGTAGCACACGACTCTACACCCAATTACGTCATCAACCTAGTCATCAAAGACTCGGTCAAGCTAAGTAACCTAGTTAATTTCTCAGATGAGGAATTGCCTCCCTTTGGCGTCCCTCATAACCTCATTTTATACATCACAGTCACATGCTTGAAGAAAAACGTACCAAAGACTTTGGTGGATGATGGCTCTGCAGTCAATGTCTTACCACTAAAGATAGCATACAAGTTAGGCATGAAAGAATCAGAATGGACTCCTACTAACCAAGGCGTTCGGACATACGATGGAACGCGACGTAAAGTAGTGGGGCTAATTAACCTTACTTTGGCCACTAGGCCAATCGAGCGAAAGGTTAATTTTCAGATAGTGGACATCGAGGCATCTTTCAATATACTTCTAGGTAGGACTTGGATTCACGCTTCCAAAGCAGTGACATCCACCTTACACCAAAATATCAAGATCCCTCTAGATGGCAAGGTAGTGACGATCACTTTGTCACCTATCAACGCCGTAATAGAGAAAATGTCAAGCAACCAAGTAGTTACAGATCCAGTGCACGAGATTGGAGTATTTCAAATCATAAACCTTATAGAGAGCTAGCTGGCTCCCTCGTACTTCAACACATACTCCAACTTAGTGGTCAACCACATACTCAAATCCCAGGGATACTTCCCAGGAATGCCACTAAACCCTATTAGAGAGAGTACCTTTACACCGTTTAAGGAAGGTAACTCCCAAAAAATACCACTAGGCTTGGGGTACAAACCCACGAAGGCCGAAACCTTCAAAATGCTTACTCAAGTTCATAATCGCTAAAGTAAGGGATTCTAAATGCAACCCTATCTCCCTACACTAAATGGGTACTTCGTCAGGGAAGGGGATTGTGAATATTTTCATGGATTTCCCGAACCTTGGTGGTACAGAGGCAATCAACTAGCTGGAATCGAGGTCTTCCATGATTGCTACTTCATTCCTCCAGAAACGGTTCCTACCATCAAAACTCGTCAGACACCTTGTCTCGACGAACAGGCTGTTAGCCTTCTATTTGGAGAGGATCGATTCGTCAAGGCAACGCAGGATGAGATCATTACCATGATACTTCAAGACGACCATTTCAACCCTATAGCACTGATCACTGACGCCAGCTCAAATAAGCAGAAAGGATGGAGAAAGTCGATCAAGTGGACCAACAATCGAGAAAAACTCTTCAAGGTCACTACTGGAGAAGGAGAGATGTTCAAAGGAGAACCCGAAGATGATGAATTCGAGTCAGAGTCGGAATCAGAGTCGGAGTCGGAATCGAAGTCTAGAGAGTCTCCTCCTATCGTCACTCCCCACCCTTTTGTTTCTCCTAGCATAGTATCACCTAACAGTAGCTTGGGGAATGTCTCATCAACCGTCCCTTTACCGCCACTGACTATTGCGCAGATGGCTTCTTTGTTTCAGCTATTTTCAAATATTAATATGAATAAATCTGATTCTAATTACTCCTTGTGTTATTCTGAATGCAATTCTTTTTACGATGATAATGAGGATGATCCTGACCCAGACTCAATCGAATTACCTCCCTATATAATTAAAGAGATACTAGAAGAGGGGGAAGGGACACCAGTTATAGAAAACATTGAACCTGTCAACATAGGAACGAAATTAGAACCCCAAGAACTTAGGATAAGGATGACCCTAAACCCAACTGAAAGGGCCAGTTTCATCGACATCCTACACGAGTTCAAAGACGTCTTGCTTGGTCTTACAAGGACATGCCAGGGATCGATAGGGATATTGCAGAACATCGCATTCCAATTAAGCCAAGTTTCAAACCTGTAAAATAGAAGCTTTGTCGGATGAGGACAGATTGAGCTCACTATAAAGAAAAGCTTCCATAGCGACGGACAAATCCGTCGCAAATAACGAAATCCCGTCGCACATATAGAACTTGCGACGGAATTAGCCCGTCGCAAAATTTCTTTTTGCGACAGAAATTCCGTTGCAGAGTAAAATCTGCGACGGATCAAAGCGTCGCAGATGCCCGTCGCAAAACATGGACCTGCGACGGAATTTTCGTCGCAGTTCACTGTTCATGCAAGGCCACGTAGGCACAAAGGTCAACCAAAAAGTCAAAATCTACGACGGATTTTCCGTTGCAAAGTACTGTTTATGTAGGCCACGTGTCCTCCTCAGTCAACCCATTAGTCAACATATGGGACGGATAATCCGTCGTAAATTCCGTCGTAGGGAAAAATGAATCAGGGGGTTTACAGCGTTTTTCCAGCTCCCCAATTGCTTAGAAAGCAATTACATACTCATACTCCCGGTTTCCTGCGAACATACAGAAAATCCAGCAATTGACAAATTCACAACTCGTTCAAGACGAGATTACCAAACAACGTTTTCGCAATAACTTGAAATAAAAGGTTTACAGAAGTTTAGTACAATAACTGTTCAACAAAGAAAGCTAAATAAGTCCATAAACCGGAAGTAGGAGTGATAACTACTAATCAACTAATAACTACTAATCAATATACGGGAGTAGGAGTAGGCCTAGCATTGTCGCCACCATCATCATCAAAGTCATTTCTAGCTTGAGATACACCTCCGGAGTTACAAGTTTGAGTAGTAAAACCTTGTTGGCTCAAGAACTCCTCTGTTGCCGCAATCCTTTAAATTGTTCGGCCTCGACTTGCTTAAGTCGGGCATTCACTTTTGCGACTCTACCAACAAAACCCGGAGTATGAGGAGTAGAAAAGACATTACCAGTCGAGCGGCGGTGGTGCTCCCAAATTTGTGGTGCTGCATTTCCCGTGCCAATTACTCTACCTTTCTTATCAAATCCTCCATGTTCTTCAATATAAATCTCATTATCATCGATGTTCTCGACCCCTTGACTCTGAAGTTCAGTTTTCTTTGAGATGATCTTACCCTATATCATTAAAAAACGAAAGATTAGATACCATCTACTAAATAATCATGATTGAAAAAATGAGTTAAAAATTAAATAATTATAGTAACTTACGAAGAGTTGACTGCCTTTTTTGGATAACCATCCTTTTGTGCTATGCTTCCTTGTCTTCTCCAACAACTGCAAAGCGGACGGAATTTCTCCTTTCCCATCTTTATCGACCTACAATTTTGATACTTGTTAAATATAATTATTAACTTTAAATAAAGTTAAAGAAAAAAAAGGTAATAAATTAAAAAAGCAAGTGAAGAAATTACCATTGAGTCCATATATTGCAATGTGTTTTTTCGACCCATTAGGTGAGTACCCAACGCCTTCCCCTTCTCGTCACATCCCGACTTACGGTTAGCCGAATTCTAGTCCGATTTTTCCGTGAAAGTAGGATCTTCAAGTGGTCTTCTCTTCAATCTACGGTGCAACTCAACACTAATCCAATCCGGCTTTTGATGCTCTTCCTTATGATAAACTCGATAAATCATTTGCCGTAAACGGGTCTTCATGGCATCTTCCCAAGCCTTCTTAACCCTTGCCTTATCGCGGGGATCGTAACTAACACGTCACTGTTCAATAAACAATAAAGTTAGAAAATAAACTTCATTGTAAATAAATATAAAATAAATGAATATAATACCTAATATTAAATTAAATGACAATTGCTAATACCTCAAACCAATTCCACCAATCCTTCTTTATAGTAGATGACACCGATTTCCAATTATGAGCATGTTCTTTGTAGTTGCATCCAATATTATTCGATATCAAGTTCACAACGGATTCATGACTGAACCTGAAAAAAAAAATGACAATATAATAAATAAATAAATATATATATATATATATATATATATATATGTATATATATATATATATATATATATATATAAATCGTTATAAAAATAATTAATTACGAAAAAATAACATACTTACCAAACGCCATCTTGCTCAAGAGAATCGAGATGAACTTTCTCAATTGGCACATTTTGTTGTTCTTGTTGATGACCTGCTGGTATTTCTTCATTCTCGATTTGATGTCCTCGATTTCCTGCATTACTATTACTACCTTGTCTTTATCCCCTCGTTGCCATAGAAACCAACTAAATTCTTCAACATTGTTAGAAATCAAATAGTAGCAACAAAATAAAAAATCAAATAATAGCAACAAAGTAAGAAATTGGCAAAGTAAAAAATCAAATAATAGCAACAAAATAAGAAATTGGCAAGGTAAGAAATAAAATAATCATATGATAGCAACAAGGTAAGAAATTAAATAGTACTCCCTCCCTCTCGGTCAAGTAATCAAATAATAGAAACAAAGTAAAAAATAAGATTGAATAAAAAGTAAGATTGAATGAAAACAAACTAGATTTCATTAAATTAAGTCATACGACATCTACAACTAATAGTACCAACAAAGTAATAAGATTGAATGAAAAGGTATAAATCCTAGTCATCATCATCATCATCATCATCACTTAAATTAGTGTTTTCGTTGCCTTTAAAAAGAGAATCTAAAAAATCCTTATCATCATCTTATTCTAAATACTTGTTCAAAGCCTCCTCCCCTAACTATTCCTCATCTTCCTCCTCTTGCATATCATCATTCTGTACTTGCATTTCATCTCCTTGCATTTCTTCTTGTTCCTCCTCCACTTTTTCATTCTCATCTTCTATTTCAATTATTGCCAATGTTGTATCACCATTATTAACATCTTCTTGAAAGATAGATTCATCAGTAGGAGCATCAACATGTGATCTTGCCTTTATTTTAAATACTGTTGACCACTGATCTTTATCTCTTTTGATATTTGGATAAGGAGCATAGCAAACTTGTTCCACTTTATATGCTAACACAAATGGGTCATATTTTGGAAATTTTTTGCTCCGATTAACATCCACAAGTTTATATTCCTTATGTACTTGCATTCCTCATTCTGACTTATCTATCCAATTACATTTGAATAAAATAACGTTGTAAGAGTTTTTCTCGCCAGTATAAGACAACTCAACAACTTCATTGAGGGTTCCATAGTAGTCAGCTCCTTCAGTCGAACTCACACATACTCCATTGTTAATTGTCGACTTTTCCAAATATTTCCCATCTATGAAAGCTCGAAATTTGTAACCATTGATGGAATAACGCTTCCATGTTCTTACTTTTCTTGGAGGTCCATTTGCTAAGGCAACTACAACTGGATCTTTTAAATTATTTACCTAGTATTAATGATAATTAACCAATTATTTACCAAATAATAATACAATTTAAATAGGGTTATTTTATAAGAATAATCCAACCTAAGTCTCATCTTCTCATATTAATCCAATCTAATATTTAACTGAGAAAAATCCGAACTTTTTCATCATTTAACTTGTACTAAACTGATCCCATAATTCACCTGTTATCACAAGTTTATCAACAGGTGACTATGTAATCCATTTATTTTCTATTTTTTCCTGGTTCCTTCCTCTTCTTCTTCCATCTTCATTTCTTCAATCTCTATCTAATTTCTTCATTTCTTTTTCAATAGTACAAAGTCACCATTACCCAGAACTCTTAATTCATGCATCAATATATGATATCAAATGGCTCAAGTTTATGATTAATGTATACAACAAATTACCCTAAATTAGAACCACCAAAAACTAGAGTATGTGGTCCCACTTGTGCTTGGCTACACTTGCTGATATCCAAAAAATCTAGAGTATGCTCCATAGAAGCCAAAAAGGAGCTATGATGCGTCATTACCAATCTCTGCCAGCAATAGCACCAAATTGATCATATTCTCGCCTAACATCTTTTATTTCCGTATAAAAACGTTAGTTTTCCCTCTCTATTCCTCTCCTCGTCGGAGCATCTTTCCGCCTGCTAACCACAAACCAAATCCCCGGAAAATCCATCATAAATGGCGGCTACGACGATCGACGGCGTTCGGGCTTCCAAGAACCAAAAAAATTAGTATTATATTTATTCGGATCTCAAATTCAGATCTACAATAATATAAACGAAAATTTTGAAAACTACCACCACTATGGTATTCTCCGACCTCATACACCTAAGATGGTGATTGTTGTTTATGTCGACGTAGTGCAGTGTATGTGATGACGGGATTGCTAGTGTGGTTGTTGCGGATAAGAGTTAAGTGGTCAGTCGATTTTGGTGGTGGTATGATAAGTGTGTGGTGTTGGAGTTGGTGTAGGTGTTGGTAGTGGTGTGGTGGTGGCAACAGCAGATCGGCGGAGGTGGTTTTGGTGTTAGTGTTGGTGATGGAGGACTGTATGACTTATAGGGGATGAAGAGAGTGGAGTAAATCATTCATTTGTTTTAATGATTTTTAGAATATTTTTTTCTCCCAAAGTGTCACCTGTTGAACAGGTAACAGGTTGCTAAGAGTTGTTTGAGAAGATGAGGTACATAGTTTGGTTTATTATGAGATTAAATGAAGTAGGGATTATTATAAGAAGATCACCTATAGTATGGATCATTCTTGTCAAATAACCCATTTAAATAAGCATTATAGAATATATATTATTTACTTACTTGACCTCTAAACCAGTCAGGGAATTTTGTTTCAAATTTGTTCTAAATATCATCGGCCATAGAAACCTCAGCATATTCTCTTTTGATGTAATCCTCAAACAACCTATTCAAAAATGCCGAATTATGTTTTGAATTAATTTTTGCATGTTTTACTATCGAAACAACATTTAAAATTAAAAAAATTTTCACCTACCTTTCCATACGTTTCAACTCATCAGAATCACAATTAGATAAAACATAGAGGTGTGCACGTTCATATTCGTTATCTTCCAAAAATATTTCACGACATTTTCCAGAAGTAGTGCCCTCAAGATCTTGAAATAGCTTAGGCAAGGTAGAATACTTCGGCTTTTTCTGACCTATGTCAAGGTCTTTTGCCTTCGTGTCTATATCTTCTTGAAAGTAAAAAGAACAAAAATTTGCTATTTCTTCAAGAAAATATGCGTTGCATAATGACCCTTGAACACGAGCTTTATTTCTAATTTTTTGTTTCAAATGATTCAAGAACCTACAAAAAAATTGGTTAAGAATGAATGACATTAAGTAATAACATTAAAAGGCTTCGTAAAAGATATTGATATTACCTCTCAAAAGGATACATCCACCTATATTGCACAGAACCACCTACTTTCACTTCATATGGCAAATGAATTGGCAGATGCTCCATTGAGTTAAAAAATGAAGGTGGAAGTATTTTTTCCAATTTGCAGATTATCTCGACAATATTTTTCTCGGGACTTGTTATTTTTTCAATTTGTACTGATGAAGTGCACAAGGCTCTGAAAAATTGACTAATCTCAGTTATGGCATTCCACTCAATTCGGTAGCACTTCCTTACAGTTCTCCAAATACATTATTTAGAATGAATTCTCACTCTACATATGTATTCGGAGAACATTAAAGGAAATGTCAACCAAATTTTGTCTCATAACAATCAAGAAAAAAATTGAGTATTTACCACCTAAATGGCATAAAAGATTCAAAGACAGTCCCAAAACGGGGACTATTCAAGAATTACACCTAATGTGTAATCCCTGAACGGGTACTAGGTCAAAAATATATTAACAATCACAACACAAGCATAAGATGAATTAATATTTGTAAAAAAAAATACACACAAATTTACACAACTTATCAAAACAAACTTTATAATTACTAATAAACCTTATAAAACTAAGCAAAAGTAGAGTAAGCATGCTAAAATTGTTTTAAACATCATAAATTGGCTTTTAACTAAACTAAATTAACTACCCTAATAATCCTAAATATCCTAATTGTCTTTTAATTAAACAAATCATTTTAATAATCCTAAACTTAATTAAACTACGCATCCTAAATTTGGTTTAAATATCCTAAATTGACTTTTAGCTAAATTAAACTACCCTAATAATCCTAAACATTCTAAATTGGATATTAATTAAACTAATTTATTTTAACAATCCTAAACTTAATTAAACTAAGCATCGTAAAATTGATTTAAACATTCTAAATTGGCTTTTAACTAAATTAAACTATCCTAATAAGACTAAAGATCCTAAATTGGCTTTCAACTAAACTAAACTATTTTAATAATACTAAATAACCTAAATTGGCTTTCAACTAAACTAAACTATCTTAATAATACTAAGCATCCTAAACTAATCATAATTAATCAAAACAATAACCATAAACCCTAATTAATCAAAATAATAAAATAAATTAAATAAACCTTATATTAATTAAGACAATGAGACAAGGGGAGGGAGGAGCGTACGGCAGGCAGGCGGCGGCAGGCGGCACGGCGGCCGAACGACGGCAGAAAAAAAGGAAAGGGGAAAGGAGAAGAAATGGGAAAGAAGAAGAAAGGGGAAAAGGGAAAGGAGAAAGAGGAGGAGTGATGTGCGGAGTAGGGTGGTCGTAGGAGTGGTGGTGGTGGGAGTGGTGGTGGTGGGATATGAGGGAGATGGGTTTTAGGGATTTTTGGGTAAAATAATTGAAGAGTGATAATGAGGGAGACGAGTTTGGCCGCTGCCCGTATAAAGAAACCCTGCGACAGAATTTCCGTCGCACAATTAAAATAATATTAAAATTCCAGCGTGTTGTGAGCTGTACAGGTGGACATTAAAAAAAGGCTGTGACGGAAATTCCGTCGCAGGAAAAATATTATTTTAATATAGCGATGGAATTTCCGTCGCAGACTTTATTATTATTTTAATATGGCGACGGAAATTCCGTCGCAGCCCTTCCCGCCATGTTAGAAAATTTGGCGGTCTGGGAAAATTTGATGCGATGGAATGTCCGTCGCATGTTCTGTGGTCCGTCGCAGGTTTGAATTTGCTACGGGTTAATATTCCGTCGCAATGTGTCCGTTGCATCGAAACCTTTTTTTGTAGTGGCTCTTAAGATTAAAGAAGAAGTCGATAAGCAATTCAAAGCCGGATTCATCAAATTTTCCGAGTATTCAAACTGGGTGGCTAATATAGTCCCCGTACCCAAAAAGGATGGGTGAATCCGGGTTTGTGTTTATTTCAGAGACTTGAACAAAGCGAATCCTAAAGACGACTTCCCTCTACCACACATTGATATACTGGTAGATAATACAGCAGATCACATGTTGTTATCCTTCATGGACGGGTATGCAGGGTATAACCAAATCAAAATAGCCAAACAAGATATGTAAAAGACAGCCTTCATCACTCACTGGGCACACACTACTATACTGTTATGCCATTCGGGCTAATCAATGCTGGGGCTACATACCAATGCCCGCGACTACTTTGCTACATGACATGATTCATAAAGAGGTGGAGGTGCACGTGAACGATATGATCGTCAAATCTAAGGATAGAAAATGGTACATCGCTAACCTTCGCAACTTTTTCCTCAGATTGGGCAAATACAACATGAGGCTCAATCCTCAGAAATGTGCATTTAGAGTAACGTCAGGCAAGCTTTTGGGATACGTTGTCAGCTAGAGGGGGATAGAAATTGATCCATCCAAGATCAAGGCCTTAATCGAGATGCCACAACCCCAAACAGAAAAAGAGGTTAAAGGATTCCTGGGCAAAGTGCAGTAGATAATTCGATTCATATCGAAACTCGCTATGATCTGCGAACCTATCTTCGAAAAGCTCAAGAAAACGGACCATACTGTGTGAGACGATGATTGTCAAAGGCATTTGATAGGATAAAGGAGATATTGGCCAAGCCACCAGTGCTAATGCCTCCCAACAAGATCAACCTCTTGGTTTATATCTCACGGTTACCGAAGCAGCCATGGGGGCTATGTTCGCACAGAATGTTGGAAAAGAAGAAAGACTTATCTACTACCTTAGTAAGAAGTTCTTGGAGTACGAAAGTAAGTATACACCTCTCAAAAAGACATGCCTCGCTCTTGGGTGGGCAACAAAGAAGCTACGCCATTACATGCTTAGCTACTCGGTCAAAGTGTATTCTAAAATGGATCCCGTCAAATACCTCTTCGAGAAACCCGTCCTCAATGGACGCTTGGCAAGGTGGACCTTAATGCTCTTAGAGTTCGATCTCAAATACGTACCTTTGAAAGTCATAAAGGGACGCGACGTGGCTGAATTCTTCACAGATAATCCTATCAATGATACGCAAACAATAGATATATGGTCGTTTCCAGATGAGGATATTTTACAAACTAGTATGGATTCTTAGGATCTTTACTTTGATGGGGCATCCAATTTGACAGGATTTGGAATAGGAGTGTTGCTCATTTCTCCTGAAGGCGAGCATGTTGGAGTATGTGTCCTCGACAATAATGCGATCACATATTTAAATCTCATGATAAGGATACATGAGGGAAAGTTATACTTTATTGTCAACTGATCCATATATATCGGTAATGTTTGGCTGACTAGAGTTTGACATTACTGTCGTGTGACGGCGGTGATCAGTTGACCCCTTAAGGTCATACCTATAGGGTAACACTCTTAATTGATAAATTAATTAATTGTATGATGATACAAGTTAATTAATCCTTTAAATTAGATGATGTTTTTGTTATTGTTTATGAAACTATTATAATTAGAATGAATAATGTATTATAATCACAAGGAGTTGTGAATTATAATAATATGGTCCATTTTAAGTATAAGTAATCATGTATTGCTATTTGTATTATTTATTTTTATGTAAAGAATTTTAATAAGTTAAAATTGCATTACATTGTCACATGTCTCGTAACATGTCACATATTACAATTGCTAAATATTATAAACTTAAAATGGATCCATTTTATCTATATGGAAACCGGTTTTCCATAATAAGAGGGAACAATTGTGAGACAATGTGCGTGCATGCTTATTTGTGATAGGCTCTTTGTTGTTCCTTGTGAAGAGAAATTGAGGGAAAATATAAGCACCCATAGGGCACTCTTCCCCTCAACCCCATGGCACCCCTCTCTCCCCTAAACAAAATGAGATTTGTTTTCTCATTAATTCATTAAAATGCTCTAATTATTTTAGTTCTCTTTAATTATTTTTGAGAGAGAAAGAAAATAAAAACATCATTCTAAAATACTAATATTAAGATCTAATTATTAGTAGTAGTAATAATTCATATTAGTAAAATCTAAAGGAACATCTACTAATTTCTAGTAATAAAATTAGTAAATGTATTGAGAGGGATTACCTTGGTACAATCCTTAAGGAGTAGATCTTGTAATTGGATCTAAGGGTTTTTGGGGCATTCGGTTTTTTCTTAAAGAAGACTAATTTGGTAGGAGGCCAATTAGTATAAACCCATTCGGCCACCATTGTAAGAATGATTAATTCTTCTCTTTTATTGAATTTGTTTTGCATACATAAGATCTTATATTAGTTTTATGACTAAACTAAATCACTTAGTTATTAGAGATGTCTAATAAAAACTAAATGAATCTTTCAATTGGTATCAGAGCAAGAGTTGTAGCATGCAAAATCAGCTTTGTTTTTTCGAGTTAATAAGTTAACATATAAAACTAAAAATTTGTGATTTATGAAGATAAATGCCACGAAAATTTTACATGTTAAAAGTCGATTAAATAGAGGTATTTATGTTAAAAATGGTTAGACTTTGTTCCTGCCCATGAAAATTTAGTATGTTGTCACATGCAATATTTACACACTGTATGTAAATTTTTAGATCAAATGATTTAATTTTGCCTGATTTATGATTTTTAGATGTAAAAATCGAATAAATAGTGACTATTTTGGCAAAAATAGTTAAAATAAATTTTATGGCATGAACATTTTTCCCAATGTTGTATACATGATATGAACTTCAAATCTAAAGTTGAATGTTATTTTTCGTATGATTTTAATGGTTATTAATTTTTATGGGATATAAATTGATAAATAGCAACTTTAATAGTCATTAAAATAAAAATTCGACTTTTGGGCTTAAAATTTGTCCTTTACAGGTTCAAGAAACTTATTTAAAATATTCAAAAATTTTAATTTTGATTTATTTCATAATTTTATGTTTAATTTTGAATTAAAGGGTTAAAATTATGTTTTAATACGATTTATTTGTGAAATAAATTAAGATAATCTAAGGGCAAATTTTATTAAAGTTTTGGGATGTTGGAAATTTTCCAGAATATACAAAATAAAGATTTTGAAATTTTTGAATTTGTATGACTTAGTTGGGAATTATTTCTTTATTATTATGAATAATAGATGTTTAAAGAGCAATAATAAAATATCAAGTTAAATTATTGTCAAATATTTAGTGAAGACTAAATGTTTGAGTCCTAAGATAGTTGGGGTAATTAACTTGGACATAGATGAGATTTATGTAATATTTTGTGATTTTAATAAGTTAATTGTCACAATAATCTATAAAATCGGACCATATATACGATATTAGTTTAAATAGGGCGATTTGGCACACAACATGGCATGTTTTATACATATATTAATGCTGGATTTTTAGTATGATTGCCATATTTTATTTTATGTAATTTTTAATTATGTAATTTGTACGTAGTTTGGCCTTAGTTTTAATTGGTATTTCCCGAAATGAATGGGGATATCGATTCGGTTGTAATTAATGTGATCTCGTATAACTTTTATTTTATTTAGTTTTGTTTTTATTTTATATTGTATAAAGTAGAAAAGCTATGTAATTTATTTATTCCGGAGTTCCTTGAAAACGGTGCCATTCGAGAAGGCTGATGTGACTTATATTAGAGCATATTTAGTCCCCGAATTAGCCTCGTTCCTATGCTTTTTAGTGCATAATTGGGTCATTTACTATCTTTAGTCTTTCGTTTTGCATATTCTTTGAGGTTTTGATCCCTTGGTAGGAAAGGAGTAAGAACCTTGCATTTTCATGGCAAAATGGAGCTAAATTGATCGAATCTAATGACCAAGCATCAATGTGAAGACAAGACTAGAAGGCCTATGTAAATAATGAAGTAAATGGGAAACGATGAGAAGATCCTTGCATCTCCAATAAGATCCTTGAGGATTGTTGGAGAAAGAAAAGAAGAGAAGCTGACTGGCTAACAATCCGGGCGTCGCGTGGCCAATCCGCTCGTCCTGGTCTCTCTCAATCCGAGCGTCGCCCTCACCAATCCGCTCGGATTCCTCTCCAGTGCAGACCGTCCCTCAGCCAAGCCGCTCAGGACGAGCGTACTCCATGAAGACCACCAAAACGGATATGCGCATCTCCCTCGAGAGGAACACTTCCTCAACTTTTCTTAAGGGTCTTAATCTTCATTTAAGCCCTTAGTAACCCTAATTTATGTACCTAATCCTTAGTATAAATACCCCATTATACTAATTAGATTATCATGTCCTTCATATACTCTTTTTATGTTATTCTAATCTCATCTTAATCTTGTAATCAACTCTTAATTAAGCATTAATATAAATCTCATTTTCTTAATTTCTCTATTGTTCATCATTTATTTTGGGTAATTGAAGATTATTTGGGTATTATTGGGAGATTGACAACCTTCCATCAATTATCAAGTACTTCTATTATTCTTTGCTTATTATTTTGGAATCATCATTAGGTATAAATTCTCTCTTAATCCTTGTTTTAATTATTGTTAATCATTTCCATTCATTCATCATATTTTGCCTTGTTAATATGATTGACAACCTTGTTAGCATGCTAAACTTGATAATGAGTGAGTAGTCTCTTAACTAGGGTTAATGGGGAATTAGGGGAAACAAACATGGGGAATGATTCATGCTTAATCTAATATGTTCACATAATTTATTTGCTTGCTTGTTGTGATCTCAACTTATGCACATGTTATGTTTGATGAAATGCGAGCCTATGAATCCTTGCATTTTTTACCCATCACTTACCTATTTAATGAGACTTGTAAAACATAAACCAACTCGAGTCTCATTAGACCATGCATATAGCTAAGTGGGGTGGATTAAGTCGACTTGTACGTGTTGTAAAATCTAATCGATTCGGCTCAGGGACCCAAACCTTCCTAGGATTGTAATATATAAACCAACTCGATCCTATCACAATAATAATTGCTTGCTTATAATTTGAGAATATGCTTGTATGATCAATTCCCATGAATCCCCTATAAACTCATGACACCCTAGTGCTTTTAATCAATTGTCTACATCTCATTTTAATCATCTTGCTTGTTTATTTACATTGTTATTTAGTTTAGTGATCTCTTATCTCAACCAAAATTGTGACACCCTTAGACACGACCATTGGCAATCGAAAATCCTACATCAATACCCATCCCTTGAGATCCGACCTTTACTTACCTCTTTACTAATAGTAGAGTAGTTTGTGAAGTTATAAATATTGTTTTGGTCTAGGTACTCATAACGACAAGTAACCGAAAACGATAGTCCGACCAAAAATGGCGCCGTTGCCTGGGACGGTGTTAACTTGATTTGATTTTCATTGATTGTTCTTAGTTGTGTCTTTCTTTGCCTTGGGGAAGTAAAACTCCTCAAGGTTTATCCTAATTATTTTCGAGTTGTTTGATATTTTGCATGTCTAGAAGATCACAAGGTAACTTGTTACCCATTGATCACGAAATTGAAAGAACTTTGACCAACAATAGAAGACTTGCTAGAAATACTTTGAGAGGTATTGGTGAGGTTGTGAATATTCAACCAAATACTATTAAGTTCATCAACTCTTTTGCAAGAGAAGGAGAGGAGAACCCAACACAAAATCAACCACAAAATCAACCCACAATGCTTAAATTTTTATCACATTCCGTACCAACCGAGGGGAACCTACCAAATGGTACTCCCACACCACAACATTTGACCGGTAATTTCATTGCAAAATCCGCATTTATCCAATTAGTCGAAAGAAGCCAATTTGGGGGGATGCCTAGTGAAGACCCTCATTCCTACATGGAGACTTTTTGTGACTAATGTGATGCGATTTCTCAAACCGGAGTGACTCAAGACCAAATTCGATGGGTCTTATTTCCTTTTTCTTTGATTGGTACCGCGAAGCAATGGTTAAAGAGCCTTGATAAGGCTACTCTTGGTATTGACTCTTGGAAGAAATTGGCACTTGCTTTCTACAAGAAGTTCTACTCTCCGGAAAAGACTAACATGCTAAGAGCCCAAATCACGTGATTCAAACAAAGGGACGAAGAATCTTTGTATGAAGCTTGCGATTAAAAGAAACTTGTCACTCATGTCCTCATCACGGACTTAGCGAGTGGTTCTTGGTACAACAATTTTGGAATGGTCTTTATGAAGACTCCCGAAACATTCTCAACATGGGATCAAATGGTATGTTCACCGAAGTTGACGATAATCAAACATGGAACAAGATTGAGGAAATGGCGATCCATAACTCAAATATAGTAGACCTCGGAAGGCTACTAGAGGAGGAAAGCATGAAGTAGACTCAATTACTGAATTGGGTGCTCAACTTAGTGCTCATATTGATACCATCAACTTGAAGTTTGAGAAGGCTATGGCTAAACTTGAAGAAGCCTCCAAATCACCTAAGCAACATGTTAATGCCATTCTGGCATCTTCATCAATTCCAAGTGGAATATGTGAGAGTTGTGGAACTTTGGGACATGACCAAAGTGAATGTAGGGGAACAAGTGAACAAATGAATGCTTTCTAAGCATAAAAGAGTGGTACCCCTTATTCCAATTATTACAATGAAAACACCAAATTCCATCCCAACCTCTCATATAAGAGCCAAAATGTTCAAAACCCTCAAACAACATACACCCCACCTCCAATGAGAAACCAAAATCGAAGACCCTTTTACAACCAAAACCAAGGTTAACAAAATCAAACTCCATACAATCAAACAAATGACCAAGGTTTTGATGTTTTAAAAGCGGTCCTCCAAATGCAAAATAACCAACAAGAGTTTTTCACTCAAATGCAGAAGAATAGCCGAGCAAAAGACATCACCATTAACAACATACTAGCTCACACAAAGATGTTGGAGACCCAAATGTCTCAATTAGAATCTTCAAGTTCACAAAGACAAAATGGGGAATTACCACCTCAAAGTAATCCCCCAAGATATGAATCGGTGAGTGCCATCCACTTGAGGAGTGGTACAAGCTATGAAGATCCAAAGAAGAAAGTTGAGGATGACATTGTGGAGACTAGTGACAGGGAAAGAGTTATGCAAAACTCTAGGGAAGAAGAACCCACCATTCAAGAAGCTTCAAAGAAGGATGAAGAAAAGGCCAAAGAGAAGAAACCTATTGTGATTAGACTCCCTTTTCCAACTCGTCAAGCTAAGCCTATGTTTGATGACCAACTTGGAAAATTCATGGAGATTGTGAAGAATTTGGAAGTCTCGATTCCATTTACGGAATTAATCAATCACGTTCCGGCCTATGCAAATATATGAAAGACAATCATACAAAGAACAAATCCATCCGGAAGCTTGAGACTATTGCTTTCACTAAAGTGAGTAGTGCCATCCTACAAGGAAGTTCACCTCCAAAACTAAAGGATCCGGGAAGTTTCTCCATTCCATGCACTATTGGGGACACTACGTCCAACAAAGCTTTATGTGACCTTGGGTCAAGTGTGAGTGTCATGCCATATTCGGTAAGCAAGAGGCTAGGAATGGGAGAGCTCAACTGCACTAATATCATACTTCAAATGGCGGATAGATCAACAAAGACACCTTTAGGGGTATGGGAAGATGTGCCGGTAAGAATTGGCAAATTCTTCATCCCGGTGGATTTCATTATTGTTGACATGGAAGAAGATTCCAACATTCCTATTATCTTAGGAACACCTTTCTTGCACACCGCGGGAGCGGTGATCGATGTAAAATATGGAGACCTCACCCTTGAAGTGGGAGATGAAACCATCACTTTCAATCTTGACAAGACGATGAGAGCTCCCCGATTACATGAGCCATGTTTTATGGTTGATCACTATAGTCGGCAAGATGATAGGAAGAATTTGGCATTTCAATGGAAGAAGAAAGTGAATGATGCTCCATCAAAAGAGCAAGGAAATCTCAACAAAGAGAGCTTGAAAAACTCACCCATGACAAATGAAGAAGAAGGCCTCATTGGCCAAGATAAGAAAGAAGGAGAGTTGTCTTCATCAACTCATGACATTTTTAGTAATCAAGTAGACGAAGTATGCGGTCTTTGGGATGATGAGTTTGAAGGGATATTCAATCCCTATATCGGTAATGCTATGACCCAAGACCACCATGAAGAACAACACGTGCAAAGGTCTATTAAAGATCTTTATCATGACAATGAACAAGCTTTCGACTACTTTTTCAAGGTGTTGAGCAACATCAACACCTTGAACATGTCCCCTTGACATCTCATTATTGGATGAGAGTTTGGTGGAGTCCTCCCTAAACCACCACTTGTAAATATTCTAAATCCCTAACTTGCATTTTAATTATTGTATTACATTTTTTGTCAATTTTGGATTTACATTTTTATGCCTTGATCAAGATTTTCATCATTTTGAGAAGTGAGGGAGGGACTCAATTGTTTATTGATGTGTAGTGTTTTACCTTAGTGTGAGGATAGAATTTGCCTAGGCTATCCAAGCCTTTGTAGTGCCACCACAATGAAAACCACAAGAAATGAAGGGTAAAAATGACACGGGTTACAAAGTACCCACAGATGGACCTGAATCCGTGTGGCAGAGGGACAATCCGAGCGACCCGACGAGGATCTGCTCGTCCTGAAGAGAACCTGGGCGTCCAGGGCCAAAGACGCTCATCTTGAGAAGCTGGGAAAAGCAACTTTTGGGTCTGACTGAGAATCCGGGCGTCCTACCAAAGAATCCGCTCGTCTCAGCCTGGACGGTCGTCCCAGAGGAAATTCGCTCGTCTTTTCACTGGCAATTTTTGGGATTTCTCCCTGGAAAGGAACCCGAGCGTCTCCAACATAGGACGCTCGTCCCAACTCAAGAATCCGCTCATCTTGCTGATAAGACGCTCGTCCCCAACGCATTTTTCTGAACCAATTCAGCAGCAAAAGACTCTCGTACCGACGCCAGGCCGCTCGTCTCCCCTCTGGTTTTCAAATCTAATAGGTCTTAAAAACCCCCCTTTCCCCAATTCATTTTCATTCATTCAAACATAAACACTACCCCAAAACCCCCACTCTCTCCATCAACCAACAACAAATTTCTCAACCAAATCAAATCCAAACTTCCTCAAAACAAAATTAATACACTCTTTTACCAACAACAAGTGATTAAAACACCAACATCTTCAAGGTTTGAGTCGATTTTTGGGATACAAGGCAACATTCAAATATCCTAAATCGATTTGGGTATTACTAGAAATTGAAGATTTCAAGCTTTCTTTGGTGTTACTAAGTAAAGGAGCATTACAAGAACAAAAGGTAGAAGTAAGGAACCCCAAAAGAAGAACCTTTCTAAGAGACAACCAGCTCTTCAAGCTATTCAAGCATCAAAGGCATTGGTAGTTCATAATGCAAGGTTGGAAATTCAAGAGCAATATCCTCCTATGGAAGCTACTACTTCAACTACTCCGGCTGTTGAACAACTAACCGATTATCCGGAGGTAATTTTCACTTCCGACTCCCATAGGAAGAAATTTATTTCCTTTGCTAAGAAAACTATCTTGCCCGCCAAGTTCATTTGCCAAGACACTATTAGGTGTCCTAGAGCAAACAAAGACCTTTTTCGAGTCTATGGGATTGAGTACATTGTTTGAAATGCAAGAATTGACCTACTCTTCCCTCACCTTAGAGTTTTTGAGCTCTTTGAAAGTCGTCAAGGTGGAGACCCAAACCAATATTGAGTTTCGTATCGAGAATGTTGATAGATGTTTGTCTTATGGAGAGTTTGGTAAAATATTTGGCCTTAGTGATGACCCGACTTATACAAAGAAGCCTACCAAGTATGACCCCGCTCCCTTATGGAAGGCCATTACTGGAAAAGAATTTACATCTTATCATGATTGTCGTGCTCTCTTAGTCCATCATCCGGGCATAAGAGTATGGCACAAGGTTATTGGGCATACTTTGATTGCTATAAAAGGTACAAACCATTTCACCGAACTTGACTTTATTCTTCTTGAGTTGACTTTGAACATTGGAAGAGAGTTCACAAAGACATACAATGCTTTACGACTTTTGATTGAAAGATGGCTCAATATTGATTGCGGTAAAGAAGGCACGGCCTTTATTGTCAATGGAGGATTAGTGACATATTTGGCTAAGCACTTTAACCGGGATTTCAACAAGAATGACACATATACACCGGTAAAGGGAGGCCATATTATTGATTTGCACACCATGGTCCAAAAGTTCAAATGGGCCAAGAATGATACTCTTGATAACAAATTTGGGTGGTTGACAAATGAAGCTAAATCCTTCACGTTGCCTAGCAAAATTTGCCACTTGAATGTTCATAGGTCGAATTACCTTCTCCCACTCTCCGAGGAAGCCGAATATATTATTCAACACCAAGGGGAAGAAGTTTCCGAGCCCTCCTTCATTATCACCCCACCTTACCCATTCACCTACCGTGAATTTAAACCCAAAAATGCTAAGGCGGGAAACGACTACATAACTCTATTGATGAAGGAAATGCATAAACAAGCTTATGAAGATAGAGTCAATGCTTAAAAAGCACAATATCCGCCCCTCCTACATCTTGCTAGGCAAGGACTTCTCGATCCATCTTGTCCTTTGCCTAGTTGGGCGGATAAGGAGGTCTTCTTTCCTAGCACTTCTAGAGGTGGTAGATCGGGTGAAGAGGAGATGGTTGTAGATGAGAGTGGTGAGCAAGAAGGTGAAGAAGAAGAAGAGAATGAAGAAGATGAGGGGAGTGCAAGTGAGAGTGGTGATGACTCCACATCCATGGAGGTTGATGATGCCTCAAGTGAGGAGGTTGATGATGATGGTGATGACGCAATGGGCGAGGACTAGCAAACTCTTGGGAGGATCCTACATTCTTACCCCTCCTTTATGGTTTGTCTACTTCTATTGTTTTTCTTATAATTTTATCTTGATCATGATTTATGGAGTCCTAGCATCATTTAGAGGACTAACACCTTAGTCCTATTAAAGTGTTCATTTTATTTTTCCCATTTTCAAAATCTAAAATGACAAATTTTAGTTTCAAGCATTGCATTTTTGTGCATGAACTCCCCCAAAATTTTTGACATTAGAAATAGTGTCTATTTTGGTTTGGGGAAATTTATGCATATGTATTGGGAGCTAATCTAAATTATGCTCTCCACCATAACAAAAACCATTCATCATATAGCATAGCTTAGTTTGCATTCACTCTTGTTTATATGTCATATAATTTGCATTTAGCTTAGAAATCATGCATTTTCATATAAATTGCATAATTTCCTATCGTATTGGCCATTAAGGACAATGCCCATACTAGTGTGGGGATGAGAAATTCTAACTTGACCTTTTTAAAAGAAAAATGATAAAAATTGAATTTTTTTTGAAAAATACAAAAATATGTCTTTTAATTTCATTAAAACAAAATACAAAAAAATTCAAAAATTCAAAAATCCAAAAAACATGTTCATTTCCTTTGTAGTGTAGTCTTGAATATATTAGTTTGTATATATTGTGTTTGTTCACCTTTTTTCACATTGATCGACTACGCCACATCCGAGACATGAGGATATAGAAGACCGCATGGTATGATCTTTCCAATCTCCTTTTTCCTCTTTATGTTAATGACTATGTGGCTTTATTTTGTTTGATGCGGTATAAACAATGTGAAATTAGGATTGCATTTAGATTATTTGGCATACTAGTTGGTAGAAGCATATGCATTAGGTTGTATATATGTTAGTTGCACCATGGCATATAGTTGCATTTAGGAAACATTTTGTGAAATCGTCTATTTGGGAAGCTTGACAAGTGTATATAAGGACCTTGTAGATACTTTTTCTTCTTAAAACTTTGCTTGTTAGAATACCTGTAAAACACCCTAGGATGTGTCATGCTAGTATCCTTTGACCCAAGGATTAAGGCCTAGTCAAGAGTACCTGGTGGTGTGACAACTCCTTTGCTACCGTTTATTCCAAGGTGACCCTTGAAACCATGCAACCATCATCCATGTTCTACCTTATTTTGTCATCAAAGGGAATGGGCACACAAATTGTTCAAAAATTTGAGTTCAAGAAATGAAAAGAAAAGAAAAAGTTTGCAATTGCATCAAAAGAAAAGAGGAGTAACAAAAATAAAAACTCCTATGCTTCAAATATAAGCACCCTCGCTACAAATGGGGTCACTTTGAAAACGTTCAAAAAGAAATGCAAAGAAAAGTTGAAATTGTCAAGTATTGAAAATGCCAAACATCAAAAGAATTGGCAAAAACAAAGTGTTCTCAAATGTCAAATGCCACAAGAAATTGGGGGGAGAAACAACAACAAAAGCAAACTCCCAAAATGAAACTCAAATACTATTGATCCCTTTTCCATCGAATCCACTTTTGTGCATGGTAGAGAGGGGACGATCCTTCTTCTTGTCTAGGCAAGAAGGGAAATTCCGGGATCCTCCAGTGTTTCTAACACCATAGGGAGTCTATTCTTGACAAAAGCATTTAATGATTGAGGACAAAGGTAACCTAGCTTGACACAACTTGGAGGTGATTTATTGGTATCCTTCTACGCTTAGTAGTTTGAAGAAACCATATCTATAATGAAATGTGTACCCTTAGATTGCTTCCCCTTTAGATAATTTCCGCCACTTAGATGAGGAAAGTGGCTATTCGTTTTTGTAGATGCATCCATTACTTGTTTTGTGTGCTTTAATGTTTGGATGTGTCGCCATTTTGGCAAGACCCACCTTGCCTTGCAAGAAGGCATCCTAGCTCATGGTTGTCTTGTTGTGAGTTGAAGGGGTGGAGTGAGACCCGCTAATTGTCTCATATCGGCTATATTAGTAGGTTAGTTTAAATAAGGGTCCTAGTTTTTGTCACCTCTTTACTCAGGACGAGCAAAGGTTCGGTTTGGGGATATTTGATGTGACTCATTAGAGCATATTTAGTCCCCGAATTAGCCTCGTTCCTATGCTTTTTAGTGCATAATTGGGTCATTTACTATCTTTAGTCTTTTGTTTTGCATATTCTTTGAGGTTTTGATCCCTTGGTAGGGAAGGAGTAAGAACTTTGCATTTTCATGGCAAAATGAAGCTAAATTGATCGAATCTAATGACCAAGCATAAAAGTGAAGACAAGACTAGAAGGCCTATGTAAATAACGAAGTAAATGGGCAATGGTGAGAAGATCCTTGCATCTCCAACAAGATCCTTGAGGATTGTTGGAGAAAGAAAAGAAGAGAAGTTGATTGGCTAACAATCCGGGCGTCGCAGAGCACGGGACGAGCGTCCTGGCCTGCTACAATCCGAGCGTCCCGTGGCCAATCCGCTCGTCCCGGTCCCTCTCAATCCAAGCGTTGCCCTCACCAATCTGCTCGGATTCCTCTCCAGTGCAGACCGTCCCTTAGCCAAGCCGCTCAGGACGAGCATACTCCATGAAGACCACCAAAACGGATATGCGCATCTCCCTCAAGAGGAGCACTTCCTCAACTTTTCTTAAGGGTCTTAATCGTCATTTAAGCCCTTAGTAACCCTAATTTATGTACCTAATCCTTAGTATAAATACCCCATTGTACTAATTAGATTATCATGTCCTTCATATACTCTTTTTATGTTATTCTAATCTTATCTTAATCTTGTAATCAACTCTTAATTAAGCATTAATATAAATCTCATTTCCTTAATTTCTCTATTGTTCATCATTTATTTTGGGTAATTGAAGAATATTTGGGTATTATTGGGAGATTGACAACCTTCCATCAATCATCAAGTACTTTTATTATTCTTTGCTTATTATTTTGGAATCATCATTAGGTATAAATTCTCTCTTAATCCTTGTTTTAATTATTGTTAATCATTTTCATTCATTCATCATATTTTGCCTTTTTAATATGATTGACAACCTTGTTAGCATGTTAAACTTGATAATGAGTGAGTAGTCTCTTAACTAGGGTTAATGGGGAATTAGGGGAAACCAACATAGGGAATGATTCATGCTTAATCTAATATGTTCACATAATTTATTTGCTTGCTTGTTGTGATCTCAACTTATGCACATGTTATGATTGATGAAATGTGAGCCTATGAATCCTTGCATTTTTTACCCATCACTTACCTATTCAATGAGACTTGTAAGATATAAACCAACTCGACTCTCAATAGACCATGCATATAGTTGAGTAGGGAGGATTAAGTCGACTTGTAGGTGTTGTACAATCTAATCGATTTGGCTCCGGGACCCAAACCTTCCTAATTTTGTAAGATATAAACCAACTCGATCCTATCAAAATAATAATTGCTTGCTTATAATTTTAGAATATGTTTGTATGATCAATTCCCATGAATCCCCTATGAACTCATGACACCCTAGTGCTTTTAATCAATTGTCTACATCTCATTTTAATCATCTTGCTTGTTTATTTACATTGTTATTTAGTTTAGTGATCTCTTATCTCAACCCAAATTGTGATACCCTTAGACACGACCATTTGCAATCGAAAATCCTACATCAATACCCGTCCCTTGGGATCCGACCTTTACTTACTTCTTTACTAATAGTAGAGTAGTTTATGAAGTTATAAATATTGTTTTGGTCTAGGTACTCCTAACGACAAGTAACCGAAAACGATAGTCCGACCAAAGCCGATCCAACAAAGACTGTATTGCCTTGGAGTGCGTGCCAAATGAAGTTCAAGGGACCAAAGGAGTTGGTTTCTGAATTTGTAAATAGTTTATTTGAGTTACTATTTTAGGAAGGCCATACTATGATTTTATCTTTATGCTTTGCATTTGTTTTATATGTTAGCATGCATAGCCAAATCGTCATTACTACACATACATATCTTTTTATCGAGTCATCTACCATGTCAATTAAAATTATTGTATTTTTTTTTTTTTTGATGACGAGGGGGTTGAGTCCCCCCCGGACCCATGCATTCCCGCACCACCACATGGACCATGTAAGCCACCCCCTTCGGGGGCTGCAGTGGCCAAGTGATCATCGCCTTAGCTGGTAGTCGAACCTGGGACCTCTCAACTCCTGCATTTCTGCAAGCTTCAAGGTTTAACCCAGCTACCACTGGACTAACACCACTTGGTTAAAATTATTATAGTTCATCGCTTTAGTTCACTTAAAACGTGATAGATAATAAGTTGACAAGACCTCTCACTAAATAATAATTGAGAATTAGCCTTACCAAATAGTAGAAACCATGAATCCCAATTTCATAAGGAAGTAGGCTCGGCTCACCGGGGTGCTAAACTTGTTATGTTGGGTAAGTGGGTAGTAAAAGGTTATTACATCAAAATTTGGATTGAGCTCAACGGAAGTATTCGTGACCGTAGTCGCATGTGTTCCGGGCTAAAGATAAATATTAGAGTAATTTTATCCACCGAGTTATATTGATAAGGGATGAATTGGCTCACCGTACCCGAGTTAATATGAATTTGGATCTCGGGATCATTTATAATAGTTGGGTGGAGGTCACTATATAAATGTTTAAAACTTGTTTAAAAATGTTTGCAAGTATGATTAAATGACAAATGTTAATATTTCCTTTACCTCCATGTTTGTAGTTTATATATCGCAATGGATCCTACTAATGCAACAACACCTATTACCATTGACTCTTGTCATAAATTATTTGACGATATATGCTCCAACAAAAATCTCGATACTACTAGAGAGCTTCATTTTGGGATCGGTTCCGATGGAAACCTTAATTTCATTACTTCCACCATACCTCCTACTATGACTAGATCTTTTGTGAATGTGTCTCGGGAAGACCATCTCGCTAAATCTATGAGATCCTTATCTTTCGAAGAAAGGGATGCCAAAACTAGTGGGTGTCCTAGCAAGCAAGCTCTTGCAACTAATGGAAAATGGTTCAAAAGGAAGGGAAAGAAAGGTAGAATATTCAACAATGGAAACAAGATGGCTAGTAGGACTACCAAAGGAGCCAAAGTTGATGATGAATGCCATTATTGTCATGGCATGGGACATTGGATGAGGAATTGCCCCATATATTTGGGAAATATTAGGGATGGACTTGTTATTCCTCTCGGTAAAATTCCTTCTGAAATTTATGTTATTGATGTAAATTTTACTTCCACCACAGCGTGGGTATTAGATACCGGTTGCGGCTCTCACCTTTGTAATCATTTACAGGGGCTAAGAAATGTGGAAAAGGTGAGCAAGGGCGATGTTGATCTCCGTCTTGGGAATGGAGCTAGGGTAGCGGCCACATCCAAGGGAACTTATGTGCTTGTTTTAACAAATGGATTTGAGTTGTATTTACATAATTGTTTTTATGTACCTTCTCTTTCTAAGAACATTATTTCAATTGCTATGTTAGACATAGAGGGTTTTAATTTTGCCATTAAAAACAATTGTTGTATTATTTCAATAAATGACTTGGTCATAGGCCGAGGCTCTTCTATTAATGACATTTATGTTCTAGAAACTTCTAATCCAAGTAAAGACATCTATAATATACAATCGAAGAAACTCAAATTAAGTGATTCAAATGAATCGTACATTTGGCATTGTCAATTGGGTCATATCAACGAGAATCACATCAAAAGATTAGTTTCCACAAATGTTATTAAACCATTTGATTTTCAATCATATGGTATATGTGAATCTTGCCTCCTAGGCAAAATAATTCGTAATCCTTTTAGTGTAAAGAGACTCGAGCTAGTGAACTATTGAGACTTATACATACCGATGTATGTGGACCAATGACCATCACCGCTAGGGGAAATTATGACTACTTCATAACCTTCACCGATGATTTAAGTAGATATGGGTATATCTACTTAATGAAGTACAAGAGTGAAGCTTTTGAGAAATTTAAAGAATTTCAAAATGAAGTAGAAAACCAATTGAACAAGAAGATAAAGGCACTACGATCCGATCGTGGTGGAGAGTATCTTAGTAATGAATTTGATTCACACTTGAAAGGTTGTGGCATCATGTCACAACTCACTCCGCCCGGTACACCACAACTTAATGGTGTTGTCTAAAGGAGAAATAGAACCCTACTAGATATGGTTCGATCCATGATGTGTCAAACCGAGTTACCCGACTCGTTTTGGAGATTTGCAATCCATACCGCAATCAAATCATTGAATAATAGTCTGACAAAGGAAACCGAAAAGACTCCATATGAGATGTGGAAAGGAACGGTTCCTAATATATCCTATATAAAGATTTGGGGATGTAATTCTTACGTCAAGGCAAAGACCGACAACAAGCTAGCCCCACGATCCGAAAAATGCATCTTTGTAGGTTACCCCATTACCTCCCGAGGATATTACTTCTACAAACCTCATGAAAACAAAGTGTTTGTGTCTAGTGAGGCTGTCTTCTTAGAAAGTGAGTTTATTTCTAAGGGACGGAGTGGGAGAAATTTTGAACTTGACGAAGTTCAAGAGCCACAAACCGAAGTAGAGATACAAGAAGACGTTCCTTCGTTGTCTAATTCTGTTGTTGTTCCTCAACCGAGGAGGTCGGGTCGAGTTTCTCGCCATCCTGGTAGATATGTTGGACTTATCCAAGAGGATGGGAGTTTGATGTGTTGCTTCTAGAAAGTGACGAACTCGCCCCCTACAAAGCTGCAATCTCTAGTACCAATTCAGCTTTATGGCTTGAAGCCATGAAATCCGAAATGAGTTCTATGCATGAAAATCAAGTCTGGAACTTAGTGGATTTTCCTGAAGGGTCAAGACCTCTTCAGTGCAAATGGATCTTCAAAGTAAAGAATGGCATAGAAGGACATGATGATGTCTACAAGGCTAGGCTAGTGGCAAAAGGTTTTACTCAAGTTCATGGTCTTCACTATGATGAAACCTTTGCCCCCGTGGCTATGCTAAGATCAATTCGGATACTGTTAGCGATCGCCGCATTTCATGACTATGAAATATGGCAAATGGATGTCAAGACCGCTTTTCTAAATGAGCATTTAGAAGAGGAGGTGTACATGATACAACTCGAAGGTTTTGTGGATCCTAAAAATCCTAACAAAGTATGCAAGCTTAAGAGATCCATTTATGGTCTTAAGCAAGCATCAAGAAGTTGGAACCATCGATTTAATCATGTCATAAAAGAAAATGGCTTTACTCGAAGTGTTGAGGAACCATGTTTATACATGAAGTTCAGTGGGAGCAATGTTGTGTTCCTAATATTGTATGTGGATGACATACTACTTATTGGAAATGACATTCCTATGTTGTCTTCCGTCAAGGAGTGGCTAGGAAATCATTTCCAAATGAAGGATTTAGGAGAAGCACAACGCATATTAGGTATCCGGATCTATAGAGATAGACCCAAATTGATATTAGCATTAAGTCAAGAATCTTATATTGATAAGATTCTTCGACGCTTCAACATGGACCAGTCTAAGAGAGGCCTAATTCCTATGGGTAGTGGGATATTTTTGAGCAAGTCTCAATCACCCTCCGAACCCGAAGATGTTGAACGCATGAAGTTGATTCCCTATGCTTCCGTTGTTGGATCAATCATATATGCCATGATATGCACTCGTCCAGATGTCTCATATGCCTTGAGCATGACAAGTAGATATCAAGAGAATCCAAGTGAGAGTCACTGGATAGCTGTTAAAAACATCCTCAAGTACTTGCGAAGTACTAAGGATTCTATCTTAGTGTTTGGAGGAGATTCTGAGCTATGTGTTAAGGGTTACACATACTCAAGCTTTCAAACAGATAGAGATGACATGAAATAACAAGATGGATTTATGTACATGCTCAATGGTGGTGTCGTCAGCTAGAGAAGCTTCAAGGAAGCTGTAATTGCGGATTCTACTTCGGAGGCTGAGTACGTTGCAGCATCAGAAGCTGCCAAGGAAGCTGTGTGGATTAGGAAATTAGTGGAAGGACTAAAAGTAGTTCCTACCGCTAAAGATCCCATTACTCTCTATTGTGACAACAATGGAACCATCTTCCAAGCTAGAGAGCTAAAGTCTAGTAATAGATCTAGACATGTACTCAGAAAATTTCATCTTATTAGAGATTTTATTGAAAGAAAGGAAATTGCGATTTGTAAGGTTGGGACGGATGATAACTTAGCTGATCCGCTCACCAAGCCTTTATCGCAGGCTAAACACGATGGACATGTTATATCCATAGGGCTTAAACGTATGCCCAGTTTGTACTAGACTATTTGATATGAAGAAAAATGTTGTTATATTTGTTCATATAGAATAATCACATTTGTCTTTTAAATTTTAATTTTTTTTATTACTTTGTCATATCCAAATGGATTGTTAAGACAATTTTGAACCCCATTAAAGTGAACTAGATTGACATAGTAATCGCCCATAGTTACTTACATGAGGTGACATCTCAAAGTAAATAGAGTGTGATGTGATTGATGGCAAGTTCAAATGCCATAGAGTCATAAGAGATGACTAGTCGATCACATAGGCAGATTGTATGGGACACTCTGTCGGGCTTATGACCGCTTATAGAGTTCTGGCAATTTTTATAGCCTGGTCGTGGCTAGAGCTACTATGGTATTCTTATGAGTCGATTCTTTGACTAATGACTGTTCACCTAAGATGGCACAGTATCAGAGTGACTTTGATTTATGTCCGGCGACCTTCATAATTGGGGTCTAATTGGCATGTTTTGGGTCATGATGAGTTGTGGCTAATCGAAGGGAAGAGTGCAACAGGAATTGTCCATCCCCGTCAGGGTTATCTTATATATCAAGGCCACTCGAGGAGTAATGAACTGAAAATGCGTGGCCACGCTCGGAAGGTATCTACGGTAGATGATTTCGGTCAGACAGTTATTCTCCAGATCGAGGAAACCACTCATGATATGATCAAATGTAAGTACGACCTGCAAGACACCTTGCATTGAGTGAGAGATAGTAATAGGACAAGAGAATTGGTGACGCACACTTGTCTCGGACATGTGGGAGATTGTTTGAGTATGTGTCCTCGACAATAATGCGATCACATGTTTAAATCTTATGATAAGAATACATGAGGGAAAGTTATACTTTATTGTCAACTGATCCACATTTTTCGGTAATGGTTGGCTGACTAGAGTTTGACATTACTGTCGTGTGACGGTGGTGATCAGTTGATCCCTTAAGGTCATATCTATAGGGTAACACTCTTAATTGATAAATTAATTAATTGTATGATGATACAAGTTAATTAATCCTTTAAAATAGATGATGTTTTTGTTATTGTTTATGAAACAATTATAATTAGAATGAATAATGTATTATAATCACAAGGAGTTGGGAATTATAATAATATGGTCCATTTTAAGTATAAGTAATCATGTATTGCTATTTGTATTATTTATTTTTATGTAAAGAGTTTTAATAAGTTAAAATTACATTACATTGTCACATGTCTAGTAACAAGTCACATATTACAATTGACAAATATTACAAACTTAAAATGGATCCATTTTATCTATATGGAAACCGGTTTTCCATAATAAGAGGGAACAATTGTGAGATAATGTGTGTGCATGCTTATTTGTGATAGGCTCTTTGTTTTTCCTTGTGAAGAGAAATTGAGGTAAAATATGAGCACCCATAGGGCACTCTTCCCCTCAACCCCACGGCACCCCACTCTCCCCTAAACAAAATGAGATTTGTTTTCTCATTGATTCATTAAAAATGCTCTAATTATTTTAGTTCTCTACAATTATTTTTTAGAGAGAAAGAAAATAAAAACATCATTCTAAAATACTAATATTAAGATCTAATTACTAGTAGTAGTAATAATTCATATTAGTAAAATTTAAAGGAACATCTACTAATTTCTAGTAATAAAATTAGTAAATGTATTGAGAGGGATTACCTTGGTACAATCCTTAAGGAGTAGATCTTGCAATTGGATCTAAGGGTTTTTGGTGTATTCGGTTTTTTCTTAAAAAAGACTAATTTGGTAGGAGGCCAATTAGTATAAACCTATTCGGCCACCATTGTAAGAATGATTAATTCTGCTCTTTTATTGAATTTGTTTTGCATGCATAAGATCTTATATTAGTTTTATGACTAAACTAAATCACTTAGTTATTAGAGATGTCTAATAAGAGCTAAATGAATCTTTCAGAGCATACACCACTTTCTGTCAAACTCGACTTCAAGGTGACAAATAATGCAGCAGAGTATAAAGCTTGCCTCATTGGTCTACAAGCAGCAGTGAGTTTAGGCATCAAGAACCTCCTAGTTCACGGGGACTCATCTTTAATCATTAACCAAATCACTGGATCCTAGAAAATCCGAAGTGAAATTCTAGCACCCTATCAGGCTAGGATAGATCATATTGTTGAATTCTTCGATCAGGTTACTTATTTACACCTGCCTCGCGAAGAAAATCAGTTTGCCGACGCTCTTGCAAAACTCGCATCCTTGAATAATATGCCAGACAACATGGTTGAAATGCCTTTATGCATCGAACGGCGGTCAGAGCAAGCCTATGTACACTTCCTTAAAGATGAAGAGGAAAACCCAGGAGAACCTTGGTTCCAGGCCATTTTAAATTTCAAGCTTAATGGTACATAACCACCAGATATGGATAAGGGAGGACAACTCGCCATATGCCTACTTGCCTCTCAATACCTCCTCATGTAGGGAGAGTTATACAAAAGAACACCACTTGGTGTCATCTTGCATTGCCTTGATCAATTACAGGCATAGAAAGTAATGGAAGAAGTTCACGATGGAGAATGCGGTCCTCACATGAGTGGACCTATGATGGCAAAAAAAATTACGCGTCTAGGGTATTACTGGATGACAATGGAGTCAGATCACATCAAATACGTCAGGCATTAACATAATTTTCAGATCTTCGGGAATGTGCAACATGTTCCTCC
The DNA here is from genome assembly GCF_048544455.1 of Silene latifolia. Lineage (NCBI taxonomy): Eukaryota > Viridiplantae > Streptophyta > Magnoliopsida > Caryophyllales > Caryophyllaceae > Silene > Silene latifolia. The sequence continues at coordinate 145,025,131 of NC_133538.1, forward strand.
CTCAATGCTATATACCATGACATCTCCTTGGCCATTTTCTGCTTGGGGAATAGACAACATCGGGAAAATCACTCCAGCTAGGACAGGAGGTCATTGTTACATTTTAGTAGCTATCGATTATTTGACTAAATGGGTCGAGGCAGCATCTTACATCAGCCTTACAGCCAAACATGTGGCAAAGTTCATACAAACCAACATCATTTGTCAATATGGTTGCCCACATGAAATAATCAATGACAACGGGTCACATTTTCAGGCCGAAGCTGAACAGTTGCTAGCCAAATATAAGATCAAGCATCACTATTCCTCGCCATATAAACCTCAAATTAATGGCGCGGTAGAGGCAGCTAACAAAAATGTCGTCACGATCTTCAAGAAAATGATCGACAATTATCGCGATTGGCCTAGCAAAATACCCTTTGCATTATGGGGATATCGCATGTCAGTTAGGATGCCCACTGGGGCTACTCCTTTATATTTGACCTACGGCATTGAAGTTGTACAACCAGTAGAGCTAGAGATCCATCCCTACGCATTTTACTCGAAAGTCAAATTCCAGAAGCTGAATGGAATAGGGATAGGTATGATGAACTTGTCCTCTTGGACGAACGGAGGCTACGCGCATTACATAATGTGCAGACATATCAGGCACGTATCAAATGAGCCTTTAATAAGAGGGTCAAACCCAGAAATATCAAGGAAGGGGATTTAGTACTGAAGTCAGTCAGAGCTCTCTTACCTGTCGATCCACAGGGAAAATTTAAACCTAATTGGGCAAGACCATTTTTAGTCAAGTCCATACTTTCAGGGGGTGCGGTTAAGGTCACAGACCTAGACGAGAATGAGTTTTCTAATCCGACTAACCTAGACCAATTGAAACGGTATTACCCTTAGAATAGGATAAAACGCGCCTCGCGTGACACACGTGCCGCTCTTGCGACACGAAATAAAAACGGCCCCTGGCCCGCTAAAAAACTTATGACATTTCGCTCTTACTTTTTGACATTTGGACATCCTCATATCATCAAATAAATTGAATTGCATTTCCTTATGATTAAGTAAAGCACACGCTTATTTTTTTCTAAGTTCATTACAAGCTCTTGCTTCGAACATTTATTCTTTTACATTTTTTTTTTGAACTACATATAGGGTTTGATTTCATTTTTTCTAAAGAATACGTGGGCAATCCTTTACAGGATACAACCCGTCATTTCAAGATGTAAAGAGAAGGACATTTGCATGTTGCATTTGAAATTCAACAAGAATAAATAAAGAAAATTTATGAAAGTTTCTTAACTAATAAATCATTTATTCATTACTCCTTAAATAAAAGTAATATATCAAATACATATAAATTAAAAATGCTGAAAATTAAAATGCTAGGCTAGGATTCTAAAAACCCCGCCATTTATTACAACTCAAATAATAAATAATCCACCCTTTATATAAAAGTGGGTAAGGGGAACTATAGATACCCAGTATCTGCTGAGACTCCAACAAACACCCGATGATTATCGAACTATAACATGCTTTGGAATCGCGGCGTTTGATCAACAGTTTGTGTACAATTTTACGTCGGAAAACTTAAAACGATTTCGAAAATAAAACTTTTCGAAAGTATCTGGAGTGTTTAATGAATGACGACGGCATCGCAATGACACTAACTAGAGTCAAAACCGACAACGGACCAAAAACCGACTCAAAATTCAAATCCCGACTCCAACAACGAGTCAAACCGAGTCAAACACAAAAAACAAACCATTCTAATGCTTCCATGTTAAGATTTCCCGGGATCATGAATGGTCAAGTACCAAACATGTGCATACAAATCCTAGGATAGAACAAATCATGATTGCATTTATTTGAAAGCGACAAGACACCTCGAAGACGTGCGACGTGGCCCGCGCCGCTTTGAGCAGCCCAGGTGGCCACGTCGCTCAAAACTCACACAACGACTCATTCTCCTATAAATACCCCCTCAAATGCCACCATTTGAGAAGTTACGCGAGTGTCCGCCCCCTCTTTTCTCCCTTAAAATTCTCAACTCGACTTCCTAAGTCACAATCCGACACGTGTTTACGACCTACCGATCGTAAACACGAGCCTTACACATTTTTTGGTACCGTCGTCGTGCATTAAATCACTTGACCGACCATTACGACCACTACACCATCACTAAACTTAACAAAACACTTATTTTACTTACTAAAACGGTTTTAAACCGAGTCTTTTCCGACCAAACGAGTTGATACACTTACGTCGGTTTCTCGCCATAAGCCAAGCATGTAAGTATGAGGGTGTAAAAATCTTCTTTTATCATGTTTTCACGTGTTTCATGACTATAACATGCTAAATCATGCATAAAATGGCCCAAAACATAGGAAGAATGAGCCGAAACCAGACTTTTTGGTTGAGGCAGAGGCTACTTACGTAGCACATAAGCTCGCGCCTAAAGGACCCTGTCCAGCCTTAAGTCTAATCCGTGTTTGGTCTCTTCTTTTCCTCTATTTTCATTTTCATATTTGTAATCGGTTTTACCATTTCAAGTATTTTCGAACCATTTTCTACAAGTTTTAACCATAAAATGTGGGAAATAATCTGTATATTTCCCTTATTATTAAGGATTATAACGAATATAATGATGACGATCACTAGTCATAAAATTAAAATACATAAATAAAATATAGGATTCCGAAATAACCTTCGGTCCTAGCAAATACGGCCTAAGAACAATATCAAAGTAGATATTCGCCTATCAGTTGCACCCAAGACGAAATGAGATATGCCCTATTGATAATGCTAGAATCGATCTAAAATTTTCTGTAAAATTTAGTTGTTTTGTGTTTTTCTTCTGATGAGAGAGGAGGCTAGGTCAAAAAAGAATTAGGGTAGAATAATGATCTCCCTTTTTCTTCTTATGGTGACCGAAATATGGGAGTGAATTAGGGAAATATAATCTTCCCTAATTCGGCCCATATAACCGAAATAAGGAGTGTAATCTCCTTATTTTCGGTCTTTCCAAAAATGTATAAAATGTGTTAAATTGTCATCTAGTGAGGATCGAACCCATGACCTCTTGGTTTGTGTACCCTCACTATTACCACTATGACACATTCATCTTGTTGATATTAAATATAACTGATTACATTTAATTACGAATTAACAGATTAATTCGTCCAAGCTAACATTACATACATTTAATTAAATATAACTTATTATATTCAATTTACGAATTGACAATTAATTCGTCTTAAATAATATTATTTAATCTTCATTAAATAATTGTCTCATCAACACATTGACTAACTGTTTAGTCATATTGGGCATCAATGTGATTATATTTCTATAACCACATTTCTCAAACACATCTTATAGGTGTGACCTTTAGGGACCAGTTGATCACCGCCATCTGTATGATAATAACGTCAAACTTTCTAGCAAGCCAACCGTTATTAGGTAAATGTTAATCAACTGATTAAATATACGAAGTATACCCTTGTGAACCTGTAAGAGATTTACAAATGTTATCACACTAATTTGTGGAGGACACAAGCTCCAACAAACTCCCACTTGTCCTCACAAGTGTATGTGCGATAACCGATTCTCATATCCTAAAATTTCTCCCACTCAATGTAAAACAATTTGCATATCCGTATACACAAAGGTCGTATTTTACAAGCGATCAATATCAAGAGTGGTTTCCCTGACTAGAGAGTAACTTAACTGATAAACGAATCAACATTCGAGCATGGCCATGCATTTCAGTTACAACTCCTTGAGTGGCCCTGAGAAATAACTATACCTGATAAGGGTTGGATATTTTCCTCAACTCGAATCCTGCAGATGTAAGCACATTATGAAATGACCCAGAAAAAATCTACTTAGCCTCCAGTTACGGCAGACCGTGAGAAAGAAACCAAAGTCACCCAAAAACTGCCTTAATCTCAAGAGACAGTCGATAGTCAAAAGAATCGACTCTAGGAACACAATGGATGTCCTATCCACAACCTGGCTCTGATACCACTTGTGGGAAATAATCTGTATACTTCCCTTATTATTAAGGATTATAACGAATATAATGATGACGATCACTAGTCATAAAATTAAAATACATAAACAAAATATAGGATTCAGAAATAACCTTCGGTCCTAGCAAATACGGCCTAAGAACAATATCAAAGTTGATATTCGCCTATCAGTTGCACCCAAGACGATATGAGATATGCCCTATTGATAATGCTAGAATCGATCTAAAATTTTCTGTAAAATTTAGTTGTTTTGTGTTTTTCTTCTGATGAGAGAGAAGGCTAGGTCAAAAAAGAATTAGGGTAGAATAATGATCTCCCTTTTTCTTCTTATGGTGACCGAAATATGGGAGTGAATTAGGGAAATATAATCTTCCCTAATTCGGCCCATATAACCGAAATAAGGAGTGTAATCTCCTTATTTTTGGTCTTTCCAAAAATGTATAAAATGTGTTAAATTGTCATCTAGTGAGGATCGAACCCATGACCTCTTGGTTTGTGTACCCTGACTATTACCACTATGACACATTCATCTTGTTGATATTAAATATAACTGATTAAATTTAATTACGATATAACAGATTAATTTGTCCAAGCTAACATTACATACATTTAATTAAATATAACTTATTATATTCAATTTACGAATTGACAGTTAATTCGTCTCAACTAATATTATTTAATCTTCATTAAATAATTGTCTCATCAACACATTGACTAACTATTTAGTCATATTGGGCATCAATGTGATTATATTTCTATAACCACATTTCTCAAACACATCCTATAGGTGTGACCTTTAGGGACCAGTTGATCACCGCCATCTGTATGATAATAACGTCAAACTTTCTTGCAAGCCAACCGTTATTAGGTAAACGTTAATCAACTGATTAAATATACGAAGTATACCCTTGTGAACCTGTAAGATATTTACAAATGTTATCACACTAATTTGTGGAGGACACAAGCTCCAACATAAAACGTTTTTCTCCCTAGTCCTTAATACCATGACGGTTTAATCCGTGTTTCGGTGATAATATTTGGTTAATTACATTTAAAAGGTATTTTAAAGCCTTTTATTTCATTTTTTACATTTTGGAAGGTATTTTAAAGCCTTTCATCATTTCTTTATATTTTCAAAATAAATGTATTAGTCACAAATACAAAGTCATCCTTGGTTCTACATACCATGTCGGATTTTAACCCGAGTACGATGATGAATATTGACTAATTATATTCAAATGAACTTAAAACAATTATTTCATAATCATTTTCAAAATTATTCATGTCAAGCTCGCAAAGTCGAACCCGACATTGAATACCGTCAAAACAATGACGGTTATTCAAGTCTCGTTCTTCAAATCAACATAAAAGCGGCCTAAACGACCTTTTCAAACCAAAACGGGTCAAATACCCATTTTTCAACACGTTTTATAAACGTTTTTCAATGGTCAGAACACGTCATATACCGTTGACTGACCCGCGCCTAAACAGGCCACTTCTTTTTCTATTTTTAAACCAGGGGAGACCCCCTTACATCGCCAATAGGCTCGCGCCTCTTCTGGCTGCCTGATGTAGGGTCTGTTCCCCTTCCAGCATTGGTCTAGGACGATCCCGACTCCGGCTAACCCGGATAAAGGACGGATCAGATGACTAATTCGCTCATTTAAATATCGTATTTGCAAAACGTCTTACTAAGACAAATGGATCACGTTATGCACCATAAACCTAATTTGGTAAATGGATGTTTAATTTCCGTCTTGCATGCAAATCAACCATAAATCCAACTCGACATCTTATACTTGATATTTGGATTAAATCAACCAACTTAGAAAGCTCTCACATGTTAGGTTTAAACTATTGGATGCGCATTCATGCATTTAAACCGTTTTATCAACTTTTGCATTCAACCAACAAGATCGATCAGTAGAGGCCGCTACCGCGGGCGAGATTGGGTGTCTGATTAAAGGGCTTCCCAATACGTACCTTCACCTCTTAATCAGAAACTTTGGATAGTGGACGACCTTATCTAGGGCGTACGAGAGTCATTCTAGAGATAGGATGCTAAAGAGGGACGATTCCTTATATTTAGTACCTATGTTAAACACTGCTTTGTGCTTCGTTTGACCGAGGTATAAAGTTGATTCGAACGGGTTCCAAGCATCCTACACATGCTTGGTGGCGACTCGAAACATCTTTAATCGTTTTTAGACCCATGTCGAGACGAAACTGACCGATCTAAAACGATCCGGTCGAAAGCATACTTTTACGCCACCGAGCGTGGCTTTCAAAAGACCGATGTATGTCCACAGATCGGCTGGGCATGCAGGTGGGCCATGTCCACAGATTGGCGACTCCGCTGGGAAAAATTAGGACACTTGTATCTTTGTGATCCCTAGATGGTGAGACTCGAACGAGGTCTTGGTTGGAATGCATTAATTGATATTATGGTCACGGTCGGGTTCCTTGTCCGGGCCCACAACCTAACCCTTTTCGACCAATTGGCTCGTCTCGTCGGCGTGAGTTTTCTCATCCCCGCGTTTTGAATCCCGATTGAGTCAAGCATACCATTGACGATACACATTTCTGTTTCGTCAAAGAGCTTTTATTACCTTCGAGCACGAGGCTAGGGCACCCTCCTTACACATTTTGTTTGGATTGGTATCCCTCTCGCAAATCGGGTTTGATTGCTTGGTGTGTGACCCACCCTCTAAGCCAAAACCCGTGTCAGCATTATGCATAAAATAATGAAATTGTGAGTGCTTATGTGCTATATGATCATAAGTCCTTCCGTGTCATTTCAAACTTTCAAAAACACCTTTTTGCGCCGTTATAATGGCCATTTAAAACCTTGGTCTTTCGCCGACCGTTGCTTTTAAACACGCCTTTCTAGGTCGTCGTAATGACTATTTTCAAACCCGGTTTTTACAACCATTTCAACACGCCTTTCTAGGCCGTCGTAATGACGATTTTCAAATCTGGTTTTTTCAACCATTTCAACACGCCTTTCTAGGCCGTCTTAATGACGATTTTCAAACCCGGTTTTTATAACCATTTCGACACGCCTTCCTAGGCCGTCATAATGACGATTTTCAAACTCGGTTTTCTATAACCATTTCAAAACACCTTTTTACGCCGTTATAATCGCCGCGTCTAGACACGGATTTTAACCCGTTTCGCGCCGACAATGCTCTTTCAGAACCCGAGAAAAGCACACACTCTTTTCTCGAGACACTTTCGGAATCCCAAGGACCATACACCGTCCTCGAGACCCTTTCAAACATTTCAACCCGATTTTCAAAACATACATTTTGAATTTCAAAAACCGTCTTGGGAAACAATACATTGTTTTCCGAGCCAACTCAAACTCAAAACCGTCTTTTGCAAACAAACTTAAGACAACCTTTCCAACTAACCGACTTGCGGAGATCCCTATCTTCGGAAGCCGTCCATAAAGCGACAAACGAATCTTTTTAAAAAATTATATTTTCGAAAACTTCAGTCCACCATTCCAATTCCGCCTCGTGTCTATCGAGTCGAAGCAAACGTACTTATAGGTCTTTACTTATGAGTCGTCTCACCACGAGACTCGTCCAATGGCGTCAAGCCGCTACATTAGACGCGTGCCAAACGTTCGGTCAACACCGTCACGTCATAAATCGAGTCAGCACCAACGTACCACACACGGTCATCCTCGTCTTGTTGAGTCTGATCTTTGTTCCGTCCTTTGCGTTGTCTGCGTTCAGTCTTCGAACCGCGTCGGATTGAGTTATAATGTGAGCCGTTTTTCTGCCTCAGAACCATGGCCCCGTCTTCAACTTCGTCCAACAACAATAATGACAACAGAGATGTCACAACTTCTCAGCTAGCCAGCCTGCTCACTGCTCTTAAGGTCACTCTGGACCGTGTCGAGACCCGTATCGATACCCTAGAAAACAAGGAAACTGGAGAGCACAACACTCCGCCTTTGACTGAAACTGAGAAAAGGCTCAAGCTCTTGGAAGATCAACTCCTAGCCAGAGGTAACAATATCCATCTTGAGAACAACCGAAGGTTTGAACCTGTTGGGGATCAACTACTGACAACTTTACCTTGACCGATGTGCCCAAATTCAAGGGAGTGGAAGACCCTCTCAATCATATTCGAGCCTTCAAAGACTATATGGCTATTAAAGGGGTTAAACAGGAACTTTTCACCCAGATATTTCCATCATCCATGGAACCGATCCCTCGCCAATGGTACTACTCCGTTGACCCAAAGAACCTCACTACTTGGGATGAGGTTGCAGTTGAATTTTCTATGCAATATGCCGACAATGTCGAAATCCAAGCCAATACCCGTACTCTTGAGGTCCTAACCCAAAACGACAAGGAGGGATTCACCGAGTTCTTAACCTGTTGGAGGAGGGTAAGAACTCAGTTGGTCAGCAAACCGAGTGACTCAACCTTGGTGGAAAACTTTGTCAACAATCTCCGCCCGATATATGACAACTTATTGAGGTACCAAAACATCAAGACGTTCCAGGATCTACAAATCCTTGGGACACGTATTGAAGACGACCTCCGCAAGGGTGTCCTAGCCAAAACCTCCGGTAGAGGCTATCAGGGATCCACATCAACCGGATCTCGCCCCTATGGTCAGACGAACAAGATTAATGAGGTCAACCTCATTGAACCAACCGCCAAGATAGCTTAGCGCCTCCAAAGAGTGTTCACCAATATAGGGTCAACTTATGCAAGCGCCCTGAAAAGCTTATGGACCAAGGGAAGTTACAACCGATCGGACCCACTCTGGATCCATCTGATGCTAAGAAATCCCGCTTCTGGAACCCTAACGCCTACTGTCAGTACCACCAAGGGAAAGGGCATGACACGGAAACCTGCTTCAAGCTCAAACATATCATCCAAGACATGATCGAGAAAGGGGAATTGCCTTTTCCTCCACCGACTAAACCAAACAATAAAACAAACCCTTTGGGAATCCATGCTATCTTCGATGATGAGCCGACCTTGGACTGCTCACACCTCATCCTCCCAATTAATGATGAGGTGAATGCCTTCGAGAGGGATGCCTCGGACGGGGTATTTGTATTCAGTGCCGCAACCATGCCTGCCATGTTCCAACAAGTTGAGGAAGCTATAGCCAGTCTCTCCGAAAGGATTACCCGGCTTGACGATGCCTACCACCGTTTGATTTTCAATCCTCCAATGCCACGCCCAAGGGAAGGTCCCCTAGGCACCCAAAACTACCCTCACCAGGATGGATTGCTCCCGCGACCATTCTGGCATGCACCTCACGATAATCACCCTCACAATAATCACCCCCACAATAATCAACCTTACAAAAACAACACTCAGAAAAATTTCCCTCACAAAAACTGCCTACCGAGGAATACCCCTCCAAGGTACCCTCGAGATCCCGAAATCAATGGCATCTGGAGAGATGATGTTGAAGATGTCAATATTGTCCCAGGGAAAGAGAAACTGGCGAAAGAGATCGGTCATCTTACCCGGTCCGGACGCCCCTATCAAAACCCAACAGTCGTTCCAACAACGAGCGACCAGGTTATCCCGGACGTGGACACTCAACCCAAGGCTCCCGAGAATTCGATCCTCAAATAGCTGTAGAAGGCAAAAGCCGAAATTTCAATTTGGCAACTGATTGTCACGTCCTTCGAACATCGACAAACTCTACTACAAGCCTTGGGAAAACTGACCGTGCTCTCTACCTCCTCCCCGGAAGAAGTTGTAGCACACATGACAAAGGATGTCCCTGATATGAGCAACCCGCTGATCTTCTCTGACGAAGATATCCCTTCCTTCGGAGCCAACCACAACCTGGCCCTATACATCACAGTAAAATGCCTCAAAAATAATGTGCCTATGGTCCTTGTGGATGACGGATCCGCGGTGAATGTCATTCCCCTCAAAACGGCTCACAAACTGGGTATTAAGAAAGCTGATTTGGTCCCAACCAATGAAGGAGTACGCGCTTATGATGGCACTCGTTGTAAGGTCGTAAGGCTCATCACTCTGATCGCGACCGGACCACTGGAAAGGCAAACCATTTTCCAGGTAGTCGATATTGACACCTCCTTCAATATGCTTCTGGGACGTACCTAGATTCACGCCGTCAAGGCGGTTACTTCTACCCTTCATCAGAAAATCAGGGTCCCCTTCAACGGGAAAACGATCACGATTCCTGCTTCCCCAATCAAAGCCATCGTGAAAAAGGGAATGACCTCCCAAGCCATTGAGGAAGATGATAACGAGATGTGGGGATTCCAATCTGTGAATGCCATAACTGACGAATCAGCACCCTTTGATTGTGACCCGTTTGCCAACCTCACAGTCAACCGCATTCTGATGCGCCAGAGTTATTTCCCGGGTTTACCCCTCAATCCGCTGAAGAGCGCCTTACCTCCCTTGAAACAAGCTAAGGTCCCCAACATCCCCTTTGGGCTGGGCTATGAACCTACCAGTGAGGATATCCCGGAGATGAACCTCTTAGTTCAGAAGCGCAAGAAGCACGGAGTTATCCTCCGTCCCTATCATTTGACCATCAATGGATACTTTGGCCCCGAGGGAGAGTCCGAGCTCTACCATGGCTTTCCTGAGCCGATCTATTACTCTGCGGCCAAGGTCAGACACCTGGGTGTGGAAGTCTTCCAGGACTGCTACTTCATCCCCAACAACACCGAATTTGCATCAACCGAGTCTAAGCCGTCCCCATGCCTCGACGGACAAGCTGTGACTCTCCTCTTTGGAGAGGATAACATCAAGCACCTCGACTATAAGGACATCATCAACATTGCTCTGAGGGACAACCAGTTGACCCCACCGCCTTGATCTCCGACACTGACCCGGAGAAAGCTACACAAGGCTGGAGGAAAACTGTCAAGTGGACCGATCGTCAAGGCCACATTCTCAAGATCACAACTAGAGAAGGTCCTATGTTAAAAGAGGGAAGTGAAGAAGAATCTGAGTCTTAGTCTGAGTCTGAGTCTGTCATAGCTCCTAACGCTTCTGATGTCCCAGTCAAGGTCCCCTTCCTGTTGTTTTATAACAAGCTTGTGGCTTCTTCAGAGGCTGAGTCAACTAGGCTCATCCCCACTCCCATGGAAGGTGACAACCTAGAGCCTATTTCAGGGGGCACCTCCTCTGCTGTGTCGCCTCTGACTGACCATGAGATGTCTGTCCTCTCCGAACTTTTCGCTCGTGTCAACTTAATGAACACTAAGTTTTCTTATGACTCATCTCAATTTAACTGCAATGCAATTCTGAATGACTATGAGGAATTTGACTTGAGTGACTACCCACCTCACTTAGCCAAAGAACTTGACAAACGGGAAACAAGGACCCCCATCATTGAGGAGACCGAACCTATTGACTTAGAGACCGACAACACACCTCAAGAACTTAGGATAGGGACAACCCTTAACCCCTCGGAAAGACAACAGTTCATTGACCTCCTCCACGAATACAAGGACGTATTCGCCTGGTCCAACAAAGATATGCCTGGGATTGACAGGGAAATCGCAGAGCACCGGACACCCATTAAACCCGGAGCTAAACCCGTAAAGCAAAAACTGCGCCGGATGCGTCCTGAATGGGCCTTGAAAATCAAACAAGAAGTGGATAAACAGTTCAAGGTCGGGTTCATCAAAGAGTCTGAGTACTCTGATTGGGCGGCCAACATTGTTCCTTTGCCAAAAAAAGAGGGGAGGACTCGGGTTTGCGTCGACTTCAAGGATCTGAATAAGGCGAGTCCAAAGGACGACTTCCCTTTGCCACATGTTGACATTCTGGTGGATAATACCGCCGATCATGCTCTCCTATCATTCATGGACGGGTATGCTGGGTACAACCAGATAAAAATGGCTGAGGAAGACATGCACAAGACTGCATTCACTACACAGTGGGGTACATACTCCTACACGATTATGCCCTTCGGCCTCATCAATGCCGGGGCAACCTATCAAAGAACCGCTACCACTCTCTTACATGATATGATACACAAGGAGGTAGAGGTATATGTCGATGACATGATCGTCAAACCAAGAGAATGGGACGACCACATCAGCGCCCTCCGGAAATTCTTCGCTCGTCTGCGGAAGTATAACATGAGACTAAATTTTCAGAAATGTGCATTCGGAGTCACCTCCGGAAAACTCTTGGGACATGTCGTCAGTAAAAGAGGCATTGAGATTGATCCAACCAAAATCAAAGCCCTTCAGCAAATGCCTCGGCCTAAGAACGAGAAGGAGATTCAGGGATTTCTCGGTTAGGTTCAATACATCAGCCGCTTCATAGCCAAGCTCACCATGATTTGTGAACCAATCTTCGATAAGCTTCGCGCCTCCGATCACACCGATTGGGACGACGACTATCAGAAGGCCTTCAACAGGGTAAAGGAAATCATACCCAAACCTCCTGTCCTCATGCCACCTCAACAAGGGATTCCCTTATCCCTATACCTGACTGTCACAGACACAGATTTGGGAGCAATGCTAGCACAAACAGTCGACGGTGAAGAACGACCCATCTACTACATCAGCAAAAAGTTCATCGATTATGAGGCGAGGTACACCCAACTGGAAAAGACATGCCTTGCCCTAGTATAGTCAACAAATAAGCTGCGGCATTACATGCTCAACTACACGGTCCACATCTATTCCAAGATGGACCCAGTTAAATACATCTTTGAGAAACCCATACTAAACGGAAGGTTGTCTCGGTGGACACTCATGCTCTCCGAGTTTGACCTCAAGTTTGTACCCCTCAATGTTATCAAGGGAAGGGCAGTCGCCAATTTCCTGGCAGAGAATCCCGTCAACGAGGATCCAACGACTGACACATGGTCACTTCCGGACGAAGACATCCTTTGTGCCGACTCTGACGCATGGGACCTACACTTCGATGGCACATCTAATCTGAGAGGCTTCGGGGTAGGAATACTTCTAATATCGCCAGAAGGAGAACATGTTCCGATATTGGTCAAGCTAGACTTCGCCGTCACCAACAATGTCGTTGAATATGAAGCATGCCTCATCGGCCTACAAGCAGCCATAATACTTAGCATCAAAAGACTGAGGGTCCACGGCGATTCCTCACTCATCATCAATCAGGTGTCTGGATCATGGAAGATCTGAAGTGACAACTTAGCTCCCTACCAAGCAAAAATCAATCAAGAGGAGAACCATGATGAACCTGGCGACATAACATCAATCAAGAGGAGAACCATGCTGATGCCCTGGCAAAACTTGCCGCGCTCGTCAACATACCTGACGATATAACATCGATGCCCCTATGTGTCGAGAGAAGGAGCGAGCCAGCTCACATCTGTGCCATCAACAGTGACGAGGGGAACCATGATGAACCTTGGTACCAAGCCATCCTCAACTACAAAACCAAAAACGAATTCCCTCCTAACTCTGATCCAAGAAGACAAAGAGCCATCCGTTAACTTGCATCACAATTTGTGATAAACCAAGATAAACTATACAAAAGAACACCCTAAGGGATTCTCCTCCTTTGCATTCACCATCACGAAGCCAAAAAAGTCATGTGAGAGGTCCACGACGGAGAATGTGGCCCTCACATGAGCGCAATGAAGCTTACCCGAAAAATCATGCGGTTAGGTTACTATTACACCACCATGGAAGCCGATTGCCGCAACTACGTCAAACATTGCCACAACTGCCAAATCTTCGCCAACATACAACACATACCACCATCCCTTTTATACACCACGACATCACCCTGGCCTTTCTCAACCTGGGGCATCGACATCATCGGGAAAGTCAAGCCGATAGGCACTAAAGGGCATTGCTTCGTACTCGTCGCCATCGACTATTTCACCAAATGGGTGGAAGCACAGTCATATGCAGTCCTGACCGCCAAACAACTGGCCAAGTTCATCCAAAACAACATCATCTGCCGATATGGGGTACCCCATGAAATCATCAGCGATCAAGGCTCTTACTTCCGGGCGGAAATTTAGGCCTTGCTGGACAAATACAAGATCAAACGACATCGATCATCCCCCTACCATCCCCAAACCAACGGAGCGGTGGAGGCAGCTAACAAAACTCTTGTCACCATTATCAAGAAAATGCAAGACAACTATCGCGATTGGCCGAGTAAGCTCCCATTCGCACTCTGGGGATATCGAACCTCCATCCGAACACCGACAGGCGCCACACCCTTCTACCTAGCATACGGTATGGAGGCGGTTCAACCGGTAGAGCTAGAGGTCCCTTCTCTACGCATCCTACAGGAGAGTCAGGTCCCTGAGGCGTAATGGACCCGTCAAAGGTACGAATAACTAACTCTTCTAGACGAACGGCGGCTCAACGCCTTGCACAACGTCCAGCTATACCAATAACGTATACAACAGGCATTCAACAAGAAGGTCAAACCCAGGAACATCAAGGAGGGCGACTTGGTCCTTAAGTCAGTTCGAGCACCATTACCCGTCGATCCGAGGGGAATGCTCAAACCCAACTGGGCCGGGCTATACATGGTCAAGAAAATACTTTCGGGGGGCGTAGTGAGACTGAGTGACCTAGACGGAGAGGATTTTACAAACCCGACCAACCTAGACCAGCTCAAGAAATACTACCCTTAAACCGTAGCAACCAACAACCTAACCCTAGTTTTAAAACTAGCAACCACCTTAACCCTCTTCAAGTCAAGTTCCTCAACGCGTTCTGATTTGAAATTGCATGTTTTATCGAGTCTAAGTGGCAGCACCTTGCCCGTTTCACATGTCCTTTGATCTGTCAAAGGCAACATCCATTTGCACTCAAACAAAACCCCCTGAACTACGAGCATGGTTTGATTTCACCTCTTCAGGTGGATACGTAGGTATTCCTTCTTATACATGAGGGATACAACCACAAAACTCAATCAAAAATTACAAGACATTTTGAACTACGATCATGGTTTGATTTCACCTCTTCAGGTGGATACGTAGGCAATCCTTTCTTACACAAGAAGGATACAACCATCCCAATAATAAAAAAAAAACATCCCCATAATAAAAAAAACATCACCCATATCATCCCCATCAAAAAAAAGAGGGAAAGAACATTCCCTTTCCCACAAAATACAAAAAAGCAGCCTTTCTCCCTTCCTACAAAAATCCCACTTTCCCGAGTGCAAATGTTTAGGACGATTCAAACCGAATTGCCTTTACAAAATGGATGGAAGAAACAAGCGTTCACATTTTGACACGAGCAATCCTCTTATTTAATTAATAATGGGAGGAATTACAATTTTAACAACAAATAAAACTGGACGAGTCTACAACTTGTCAAAGCTAAGCTGTCGACTAAAACACCTCACATAGTAAAACTAGCACAAAACACATAAAACATAGCTAGTACAACATAATAAAAACTCACAACAATAATACAACATAATAATAAAATGGGTAATGGAGGTCTTCACTCTTCTATTCTACCCTTGCCTTTTCCCTCGGGGTACATCTTCCCCTTGTTCTTCTTGTTGGCCTGCCTAGCTTGAACTTCCTCTTCGGAACGAATCCTCAACGGATCTACAACGGCGACGGCCTCCGGTCTATTGGAAGACCCCATGTTCGGCCCAAAACGAACTCATGCACGGCCCACTACATTTTTGGGACCCGAGCTTCTCCTCGTTGGTGGCCTCATCACATCCGGGATAACTCCATCAACATAATCCTCAAAGAAGGCACGGTTGGCCTTGCCAACCTCTCGATACTTCAAGTCGACAACCTCGTCCTTACGGTATTTGGACCTCTCTTCCAAGGATGAAGCTCTTGACCACTTGACATAAGCAGGAGTCACCCATGTCGTGGCAACGGGGTTTGGCACCTCCCTAAGCGGCCGAGAGGCCCACCATCTATCGAAGCCCTCCACAAGCTCGAAGTTTCGGAAAACATTCTCTTGGACAAGAGTATCTTGAGCGAGCACCTTTTGTTGACGCCCCATTTGCCTCATGAGCCTTTCGGGATTAATGAAGGAAACATCCTTCAAACCCACCACCATCAAAGAACGAGGACTAGCACCCGAAGCGGGCAACCCCGTGAAGGACCTCAAGTGCCACCATGGCACCACCCAACGGATGTGAGGACCACCCTCCTCCGCCAATCTTGCGGCCCAATAGGCCTCGGTGGAAGCACAGCTATCCGAGTACAACTTCTTCCTCATACTAAGGTGACGGAAGGAATAAGAGGAGGAATCAACCGGAGGCTCTACATACCTTAGCCTCTCCAATAGCCACACTTGGAGGATCCTTGGAGATCCAAATGAGGGAGCTTCTCCACAAGAGCCCTCCTTGTCTAAAGCTTGGATGATCTCGCCAAGTACCAACCATGATGGATCTCTACCATGCTCCATTTGCTCAACTACATGCACAAAGGTCATGCTACCATAGCATCTTGGCCCCTCCTTCCTCAAAGCATCAACAAAGAGGTATACATGGACAAGGCAAAAGACAAGAGCCCTTCTCCTAGCCACATCCGAAACATTGGTATTCAATCGGTTTGAGAAAATGTTGATAAGAGCCAACATATCCACACCATGAGGAGCAAGAAGAAAGTTGACTTGGCTTGTTAACAAGCCCAAGATTGAACGGAATTTCTCCTTATAGCACAACCAAGTCGGAGGAAGCACAGGAACACAACCTGGCCACCCACCAATGGCCCCTACTTCTTCGGCAAGAGGACAAATTTCGCCTTTCGGGAAAACGAAAACGTGATGTTTCGAATCCTAAAACCGAGAGCATGCTTCACGAAATGTGGATTGCACCTTGACTTGACGAAGTACCAACAATTGACCAACTCCCATGCAAACAAGTTGATACTTCTCAGGAGGCGACAAATCCCGGCACCATTGTCGTAACGCATCCTCGAAGCCATCCATGAAATATTTTTGTCGAAGAAGAAGAAGTTTTGTAGAGATGTTTTCGTGTTTTGGATGATGAAACAATGAAGCACAAACATACCTATTTATACAAAACAATCAGCGCGTTTTTCAGAAAAAAGGGAGAGTTGGCTCCTATCGCCAAGCAGATCGCGCCTCTTTGGCCCTGTTCTCAGGATTTCCACCTTGAATTGTCCCTTTCAAGTTGTGTTTTCTCCTGACACCTCAAACCTCCCGCCGGAATTCTAGTGCCTATTCGGGATGGTCTAGGATATTTTGTGTTTCCTCACACTCACATTTCCTTCTTTTCGCGTTTTACGAAATCCGACACGGTTTCCATGACGCAGCTTTAAACATACGGATTTTTTCTTTCTTTTTTAAAAGAGAGAAGCGCTAGTCGCCCCAATCCGCGACGGATCGTTTCCATGTTAGTCAAATTTTCGAAAAAAATTTCCGCTTTTCCGCAATTTTCCCAGCAAAAAATAAAAATCGAAAATTGATAACAAAACATCAGTTTTCCTCAAAAATTCAAGCACTCACAAATTCGAGTCTTCATCTCACAAAAATCAAATCAAATACACTCGCAAAAAAAAATATATTCTAAAATTCACCCCTGGCGGTTTGAGTTTGAATTTTTCTAGTTACAAATCGATTTCAACAATTTCGATGCAATTTAATTCAAAACACGAGTTAATTGCTCATTTTTCAAATCAATTCCTTTTGAGAAGTCCAAACGTGACGACTTGCCGCGGAATTTTCAAAATATCATTTCAAATTTCAATTTTTAACTTCGTGTCAATGCGGTTAAATTTTGTTTTCAATTGAATGCTTTTTACGTGTTTATATTTATGCGTATATGCTACATGTCGTCTGTTTTCTACACTAACGATGCAGGAACTGGTGCAAAGCAAAAGGGGAATTGGTAGCCGACAGCGCTCCTCCGAAACACAACACAAAAAAAGCCAAAATCACAAAATAAACCACAATCCAAAAACACATATATACAAACCGCCTCACGCAAAATACATCGACACACGTTTGATAAAAATGACTGACCATACAAACAGGAGATAGTACAACCATTTATCATACAGACACTGGCCTAAGACAACGAATTGGGGGCTATCTGCCACCTACCAAACTAAGCACTCCCTATCCTTTCGCTCGGAAAAGAAATGGAGCAACACAGGAAACAGAGGAGTAACAACGGAAGTAGAGGTGGTTATCACGATGCTTTTACCTCGCTCCTACTCCACGACAAAAAAAGAAGACAGTGTCTGGCAGACTTCGGATGATAAGGAGGCCAAGAACCATGATGCGGCGCACCAACCCGGTGTTGACCCCCAATCATTAGCCATCCTGTCTATAAGCCACAATGAAAAGGGCAAGCAGGCCACGTCAGCCGCCTCCCCTTCTCTACGGAAGCATCCTCTACCACCACCTCGGCTCCAGCAGCCCCCCCGCTCGCTTCTGCTCCTCCCGGATGATCTTCCTCCTCCAAGATCTCAACGACAGGCCTCGTAGGCCCCAAATGCCCCCCTACAACCAAAGGCAATCATAGAACGTCAGCCGAAATTTCGGCATTACGACGGCGTAAAATGGACAAATCCAAAAAAAAAGCCTGCAAAGCAGAACAAGGCCAATCCCGCCTAAACCCAACCAAACGAAAATAATTCACAAAAAAAACGCACCAAAAAACGACTCGCCATTCTTTTCAAGCAAAAGACCAGTCAAAACAACAACAAACAAAAATGGCACCTCAAGACCCACACGTGGTCCGCCAACAACCCAAAATACGTTCCCGACGCAATGGGGTATTTTTCTATAACTCAAAAAGGCAATTTCTACGCCAGTTTGAGCGCAAACAGGTCAAAACTTCAAAATACGACCACAACGAGGCAACGTGATTTTACCACGCATCAAAACGACCTAAACTACCAATAAGGTCCATTTCAAGGCAAATTGACTCAATTCAAACCCAAACAGACGCTTATTTCGTCAGACAGGAGACCGCTTCAAAGGCAAAAATTCCATCTTTGCCCATAACACCCGACAAAGATCCATAATGGCAAACACAGTCTTTCCCGACTACAATACAACCTAGTGGGACCCATTACCCTAGCAAATAAACTTGGCATTATGAAATGAGACGGTTTCTTTGCCTCACTCACGTTTTTCGAGCATAGGGGACGTAAACGGGGATCAAAATGCAAACTAAAAGCACCCTTATACTCCTAAACAGGTTTCTAACCTAATGCAGTCATCAATTTCACTCGAAATGGGCTCAATCAAAAACGCCCGAATCGATTTTTAAGGATTTAAAATTCCGCCTTAATTCAATCAATCAAAAGACCAACAAACTCAAATGGATTCGCGAGGAAATACATACCTTGAGATGACATGTTGACAATGGTACGAACTGGAACAAGCAAGAAGACCAACAATGGCGGTTTTTGTTTGTTTTGTCGAGAGGATGAAGAAGACGAAATGAGAATGGCGAGCAAACCAATCTCGCGTCTTTTACAGAAAAATAGGGAAGCCCCCTTACCTCGCCAAGTAGCTCACGCCTCAACAGGGTGTTCCCTGCTTCATTCAGCGAAATTTTGGGCTTTGGCCCAATTTCCTATAACAAACCTCAAATTCAAACGACGACAATTAAAACCGTCATTTTCAACAATAATAGTGAAAATTCAAAATTCACTATTTCTTCAACAATAATAGTGAAAATTCAAAATTCACTATTTCTTCAAATGTCGAACGACGGCAATTAAAACCGTCATTTTCAACAATAATAGTGAAAATTTAAAATTCACTATTTCTTCAACAATGATAGTGAAAATTCAAAAGTCACTATTCAAACGTCGGCAATTAAAACCGTCATTTCAACAATAATATTGAAAATTCAAAATTAACTATTACTTCAAATTTCCAAAAACGGCGATGGAAACCGCCATTTCAACTTCAAAAATAATAGTGAATATTCAAAATTCACTATTTCCTTCACATGTCAACGGCGGCAACATAAACCGTCACTTCAAAAATTTCTTCAAATGTCAACGGCGGCAACATAAACCGTCACTTCAAAAGCATAATAGTGAAATTCAAAATTCACTATTTCCACGGCGGCATCAAGAGTCCGCTATTTCAAAACAAGCCCATCCAGCGCGGCTATTCTCACGGTCGATCAACCGACCCCACCATGGCTGGCGAACCTTACCATGCACCGCGGCTGGCGAGCCCTCCTCATATATACCCACCATGGCTGGCGAGCCTTACAACGCACCGCGGCTGGCGAGCCCTCCTCATATACACACCATGGCCGGCGAGCCTTACAACGCACCGTGGCTGGCGAGCGTTATAACACACCGCGGCTGGAGAGCCCTCCTGTGGACAGGGCCCTCGGGAACTGCGTCCGCGGGATCCACACTAGGAATAATCGACTCGAGGTTCTTTCGAATCGAATTAAGACAAATTAGAGTCGCCACCAAGTTTTATGGGAACTTGGAACCGTTCAAGTCAACGAGTGATTAAAGATAAAGCCAATCGACTACGAGTGATTAAAGATAAAGACTTGTACCCTATATCACTCGATTTGAATGACTCTCGTAATCCAATGGTATTTAGACGGATCCACAAACCATAGATCTTGAGTAAGGGGTGAGGGTACGTGTTAGGAAGCCCATAAGGACACCTAACCCCGCCCGTCGATAACGGCCTCTACTAAGTCAAGTGTCGGATTTCAAACAAGGTCATAGCTACTACGATATATGATATGCAAACATCATTTTAAAACCCTAACATGTGACAACAATTTCTATGTCGTTTTAGATGCAACTAAACTAACTTTGTCAAAGTTGTAATTTAGCATGTGGGTTGATTGATCTAACAACATACAAAACAAAGCAAACAAGGCTTAAGGGGGAACGGGGGAGCCGTGGGATCTACCTATTACAAACCAGGCATTTCATGCCGACACAACGATAAATTAAAGATACAACTCGATCTAAATACAATTGCTACATACGATACCATACACGACACATGGCCAATTCGGCCTAGGAAAACGTGCACAAAGGGGTGGCCCACGGCTCACATGACTCACGGCCTTGGGTCACTCCTCGTAATGTGTGCTTTCGCTTAATCTTATCGAATTAGACATTGGGTCACGCACCAAAGCATGCATTAGCATAAATCGGGCCATGTTGCTTTAAACAACATGCGATTTACTACGCTCTCGCTTGCATTGGGGCACAACCGTCTAACCAAACAAGACTAAGGTTTTTGAAAGAGGTTTTGACTCGATAAAAGAAAACTAACTTGAAAATTACAACTCGATGAACAAACGATATATTACAAGCGATAAAGCAAATAAAGAAGAAACGATGCAAAACAAACGAAACAAGAAAGATCAAAGGACACGGCCAAATCACGGCCAAACCAAACACGGCTACCCTAGGTCCTAGGTCAGGTTCGTTAGTTAGATCAACTGATTGCGAAACGAGCTCGAAACAAATTAGAAAACAAGTTAGAAACGACGTTGATCGATTTGAAAAGATACCTTGCAAACGCGCATTCTACACGGCCTAAAGGGGTCAAATTAGGTCAAATTCGCTAATTAATTTAACTCATCGAGTGTTAATAAGAAGGTGCTAATCACGCACTCTTATACTAGCGAGAAATTAGGTGAAAGAGCGAGATGCATTCAATTTAAGTTCTGAAGTAACCGTCGATTGATTTTAAAAGCTATGTCGAAGCACCCTAACATGTCTAATTAGGTTATTTAAATGATCGAATGTCGTCTAAATAAGTCATATGCTAACAATCAGAGGTCGTATTAACATGTAAATGGTCCAGGGGTAGGTCGAATCACACGAGAGAAGAGAGGGGTCAAAAGCGAAGAGCGAAGTCAAAAATCCGTTTTATTTATGCCCTACCTTGAACACGAGGATATGTAAATGAGACGGGGGTGTACGACCGACTGATGTAGTGGTTTCTTTCCCATATCAAGTCAACACGGGTGTTCATGGTGGTACTTTAACTCATACTCGGACTAAACTAGTTTCGTAATTAATTAGAACAATCGATAAACAAAAAAACGATAAACAAACAAAAACAAACTATAAAAAAACAAACATAAAAAACGAAATAAAAGGGAGAAAGAAGAGGATTTGATGCACCCTCAACCTACATGTATCGTTGACACCGTCTTGGGTCGTAATCGATGGTAGATTTTATCTCGATAGGCCGTCGTCGACGAAGAAACAAAGCAAACAACACGTTTTTATCGAATCTGGACAGCAACTTTCAAACAGCGATTTCTCTCTCGTTTCACGGTGAAAATTCGATTTAAAAGATGTTTTGAAAACTAGAAAGAGAGGAGAACAGAGATCTTAAAGCAACCCCTGCTCGTTTTGGGTTATTGGGCACGAAAAACGAGCACAAACAGAACTGGACAGACAGGAAAAAGCCGCGAAAACAGAGTGTATAACACTCTGTTTTTCGAGGGCATTCGTGTACTCTCAAGGGCAATTTGGCTCGTAAATATTTGTCTAATGTGTAGATGGATGTTGTATGGTTAATTAGGAACAAGAAACTCGAATTTTGATGGAGGTTTGAAGGAGGAACGAATTGTTTTTCGAAGAGGACACACAAACTGTTCCAGTTTGTAAGTCGGTTTTGTGGAGGGTTTTTGAGAGGCAATTAGGGTTTGTTTCTGGAGTTTAAAGCTTGTAAGTGATGGTTGCATGTATGGAGAACTTAGAGGCATGAATGTATGGTGAAGGGGTGGTATTTATAAGGAGTTAAAGTAGGTTAAAAGGGAGGAGAGGCAGACGGGCCTGTTCGTGCATAGCTGCTGTCCAGCAGCTTTTGGGGGGTTTTCTAGGGTTTGTATGGGGGGTTTTTTTGGTGGTTAAGCTAAGGTGATATGGGTAGGATACTAGGTTATGGGTTAGGGGTAATGGGCACGGGTTTTGGTGGTATTTGGAGCGGGTTTTGGGCTTGGGATTGACACGCAAAACAGGGGGCTGCTCGTGCTTTTGTGCGGGCTGTTGGGGAGATGTTTAGGACGGGATTTGGGCCATGGTTATGGGGTTCGAACTGGGGTGGATGGGTAGAGGCTTAGTTTGGTTAGTGTACTCGAGATTCGTGCCAACTCGTAAAGAAAACGGGCTCAAAAACCGAGCTATAATCGAGCTCTAAAACACGTGTTTAAAACGAGTTTTCTTCGCTTTTAAAAATCGATTTTTCAAATCGATTAACATATTAAAATAAATGATTTTTCAAATCAAATATACTCATAAAAATGATTTTTCAAATTAAATATTTATTTTATTTTCAATAAAATAAACTTAAGAAAATAAATTCAAAATAAAATAAAATGAAATGAAATCACCTTAAAAAAGACTTTAATTTAAATATCATTTAAATTAAAATACTCCGTCGACAACGCTCATTCTACATCGTAAAACGAACCCAAATAATGACAATGACAACTGAATAAATACATGTGTCCTATCATCATCGGGTGTTTGTCGGGTTCTCTATAAATTCCAATATCGACGGATACGGGTATCTACAGAGCCCCCACTTTGACTGAGGCTTGGACAAGGCGAAAGTCAAATTATACCCTAGGTCCCTCTCGACCTGAGGATTCTCAAGTGGTCGTTTATAGTCCATTAGACTTGCGTATATAAGCTACTTGACCATAAGAAGAGATCATACCTGAAACTTCGCTGGGGATTGACTCTTGCTTCTGTCGTGTCAAATTATCATCGTTGGTCGTTGACCTATAAAATGCATATATGGTGGGTTGAGCCTTATCCTTAGGCGCCTACGTATCCGTTTCTGACGGAATAAAACCCGCGTCGTAGTTCGGCAATCACGACACTTGCCCAAAGTTTATCATCTGCCGGGCGTTTGTCCAAAATTCGTCATCTGCCGACATTTGCCCAAAATTTATCATCTGCTGGCACTTGTCCGAATGAGACGGGACTTTCCAAGGAGGTTGCCGCCGCTTTCATCATTTGCTTTCAGCTACGGAATTCTTCCATCTCATACTCTTGTAATTGAATTGAATTCTTGGTGGATGTCATCCTTTACATCTTGATAATGGTCTCTGAAGCCAACGGCTTCAGAGCCTCCAGTTTGTGATGGCTCTAAAGTCGAAGACTTTAGAGCCCCCAGTTGAAGCATATCCTGCTATATTCGAAACACAAAACGTACAAACAATAATCATCACATAAGCACATTTGGATCATCGATCTTAAAATTGGATCATTTGAAAGATTGGGTCATCGACCCGAAAATTGAATTTGAAAATTTTGAATAACTGGGCCATCGACCTGAAGTTTGAATTTGACATCACTTGGAATGTTGGGCCCTCGGCCCTTCAAAAAAATTGAATTTGAAATTTTGAATTTCGAAGGATTGGATCATCAACCCAAAAAGTTTTTGGAA
Organism: Silene latifolia; assembly: GCF_048544455.1. NCBI lineage: Eukaryota > Viridiplantae > Streptophyta > Magnoliopsida > Caryophyllales > Caryophyllaceae > Silene > Silene latifolia. The sequence continues at coordinate 145,049,521 of NC_133538.1, forward strand.
TTTTGAAATTTTGAATTTTTGGAATTTTGAATTTTTGAATTTTTTTTTGAAATCGAACCTTGATGGGTGGGCATGAAATACGACTCAGACACTCTGTATGACCCGTAAACAACGTGGGCGTAGCCCGCTACCGTAAAACAAAAAAAAGAAACTAAAACCGTAAGTGTGCATGGGTTTTAGTTCCAATATGGACTTGTTGAGGGTAGAAATGTAAATTGGCCGTTCTGGCGCTCCCAAAAATGCGATGGATGAGCGAAATCCCGATGCATCGTGCCAAAGACTGGTGTGAACTGGGGCGGGCCTAAGAGGCGCGCGACCCAAGGCCCACACGGCTCAAAAAAACACGGCACCCTAGGGGTGTCACCCTAGGTGTTTCCTTCCCTTATACTTTCTATATATAAGGAAGAGTTGTATTGCCAAATTTATTCTGCTTTCCCTCAAACTGGTGCAAATAACATAAATCATTATGAATAATCTAGCGAGTGCTATGTGAGCGTGGGAGACAGACTTCACTGGCGCAGAGAGACAAGAATTAAAGACCGCTCAACTGGCGCAATTACTTCCCTTACGCCAGATCCGCCTTCAACCTGCGTTGTTGGAACACCGCCTTAGCTATTGGGATCCTTGTAACCATGTCTTTGCTTTTCCCGAGGGGAGATCCGCCCTTTACCCGAAGAGTTTTTCGCCCGGGAGGATGGGATGCCGAGGCCATACCGGCTATACCAAAATTTCATTCGGGGTGGCGTGGAACGTATCTAGACTGTCTTGGCCTTTCCAGGACGGAGTCGGAGGAGATAGTTACTGGTGACGAAGTCAACCTTCTTGCTATTCATCGGAAATTTTGCATCTTGCGAAACAGTACTTCACTGCCAGCGTACTGCCGCAGGGAGTTTGGATTGATCATGTTACATCTTTATGTCTTCGAAGGTAGGATGAACAAGACAACTTGTGTAGGACAAGCGAAGCTTTTGTCTATTGTGTCTCAGATGGAGACGGAACATAACCCTTCCTGGATTATTCTTGCTGAAACCATCAGGGGTTTAGATGCTAAGAAAATGAACCTTGGTGCTGATTGGTCGGGATGCTCCCGTCTATTGCAGGTAACAAAATCTATCCTCTTGGTTTCGCGTCCTTGATTGATTTTTCTTTTACCACAATTCTTGTGTTATTGCCACGATTTATTTATATTTTGCCACGATTTCTGCCACAATTTCGTGTTTCGCCCGATTTTGTTGCATTCGCCACGATTTTGCTTCATTGTCTTTTTTTTTTTTTTTTTTTTTTTTTTGTTCTTCTTTTTTTCTTTCTTTCTTTTTCGTCTTTTTTCTTTCTCTTCTCTTTTTTCGTCCTTTTTTCTTTTTCGTCTCTTTTTTTTCACGTTTTTTTTTCTTTTTTTCGCTTTTTCTTTTTTTCGCAGGTGTGGCTTTGTGAGAGATTTTGGCTCTTTGCCCCGCCGCGTGAGCCAAACTCGTATCTCGCCCGTATGCTGACTATGCGTGCCAAGCGGTATGAAGACGAGCATCAAAATGACCTTGCTTATTGGCGAAACAAGCTGACAGAAGGGGGAGGCTGCCCCCTTTGCTAGTTCATGCCTTGGCTTCGCCTCAAATCTTTTACTATCCTTCCGGAAGATGATAAGACCAGACGTTTGCAACTACTGGGTTTAGAGAGGTCTATTCACATTTACCCTGACCGCGTCCTGCGTCAGATGGGCCGTAGACAAATAATTCCCAAGTGTGAGGTTGTTCTGGGACGAGCAAGAGAGCTAAATTCCTCTATATGTGATGATTGGCTCGAAAGGTGGCACCAAAGGCGTCTTTGGTACGTGTCCGCACGCCCTCAGACTACTTGGGTATCCTCGTCATACACTAAGTGGCTTAAAGAGAAAACTGGTTCAGGTAAGGATTTGTGTCGGAAGGACGAGCTTGTCGACATCAGATATTATGACAAAGGCAGAGACAGTCGCGACTTCTTTGCTAATGATCTTCCGTCTGTATCTGGACCTGAAGCTAAAACTGAGAAAACTCCTAAGACTGACTCACAGATGTCAGGTGTGTGGAAACGGTTGGGTTCAAAAGCACATTCGGGCTCAGCCTTAGAAGGAAGACTTGGCCCTCGCTTGAGTGCAAAAGATAGGCTGGGCCCTCGGGAGGAAATGATGATCCCTCCTAAGAAGCGCGCTAGACAGAACGCAACTATCCCTCCTCCACAGGAGCCTCGGCCAAGTGACCCAAAAGGCAAGGGGAAAAGGAAGATGTAGGAGCCTTCGACTCCAATCTATTATTTACTACTACTATTTATGATTCTTTGCTTGCTGTTTTTATTTTTTTATTTTTGAAGGTTGTAATGGGCATCGCCCGATTTTAAATAAGACTTACTATTTATTAAAATTCCCAATTTCTGCATAAAATTTCATTTTATTAAAGGAAGGGTCGGTTGTACTCTTATAAAGAGCTGCCTACGTATCTGTTGTCAACAGAATCAAACCGAGCTCGTAGTTCCACAAGACAAATGCGCACAAAAAAGCAGCGAAGCAAAAGTGTCGCGGCCTAGACTCGCTCACGAGCACTGCAATTCAAAATTTTATTTCGCGACATTGAGAGTGAGTTCTAAGGATAGTATTTCTTCAGTTGATCCCAATTTGTCGGATTGGCAAAGTCGTTTCCATCTAGACCTGTTAGTCTGACTGCGCCTCCCGATAGCATTTTCTTCACCAGGTAAGGACCGGCCCAGTTCGGCTTGAACTTTCCCCTCGGGTCGATTGGTAGTAAAGCGCGAACAGACTTTAGGACCAAGTCCCCCTCCTTTATTCCTCGAGGTTTCACCTTCTTATTAAATGCTCTTTGTATCCTTTTCTGATAGAGTTGAACATGGTGTAGCGCATTTAACCGTCGCTCGTCGAGCATGACCAAAGAATCATACCTAGCTGCAGCCAGTCAGCCTCCGGAACCTGACTTTCTAACTGAATCCTTAAAGAAGGTACCTCTAATTCGATAGGTCGGACTGCTTCCATCCCATATGTCAAATAGAACGGAGTTGCTCCGTGGGTTTGTGCGAATAGACGTCCTGTATCCCCATAGTGCGAACGGTATCTTCTCTGGCCATTCGCGATAATTGTCAAGTCATTTTCCGAGAATCACAGTGATTGTCTTGTTGGCGGCTTCCACTGCACCATTTGTTTGAGGTCGATACGGTGATGACTTATGGTGTTTGATTGTATACTTTTCAAGTATCACTAGATTTCACCTGGAAGTGAGTGCCATGGTCGCTAATGAACTCATGCGGCACACCATATCTGCAAATGATTTCATTCTGAATAAACTTTGCTACCGCTTCGCACTGTAGCACTTTGTATGATTTCACTTCTACCCACTTCGTGAAGTAATCGATGGCGACTAGCATGAAACAATGCCCACTGTTCCGGATGGGTTGACCTTTCCAATAATGTCGATTCCCCATGTTGAGAAAGGCTATGGTGATGTCAAAGTATATAACGTTGATGGCGGCACGTGTTGTATGTTCGCAAAGATTTGGCAATTATGGCAACGTTTGACATATTGGCGACAATCTGTCTCCATCGTGGTCCAATAATACCCTAATCTCATGATTTTACGAACCAAAGATATGGGCATTCATGTGTGGGCCACATTCCTCGTCATGGACTTCTTCCATGACTCTTTTTTTGCGATTGGTGAGTCTATGCATCGCGTGAAGGATATTTTGCGCGGTCTTCTTGTACAATTGTCCATCATTGGTTCTAACGAATTGAGCGGCTAGCATTCGAATAGCGTGCTTTCCGCGGTTATCCATGTCGGTGGATACTCTCCGATTCTTTAAATTTGAGAATAGCATGATACCAAGGTTGACCTCGGTTTCCTCTGTGTCTCCGATTATATTGACGTAAGAAGGTGACGATCTTCGTTCGACACATATTGGCATAGTGTCCATATGATCAGGTATGTTAATTAGAGCAGCTAGCTTTGATAGGGCATCAGCAAACTGGTTTTCATCCCCGGGAGGTGCACGTATTTGACGTCGGCGAACAACTTTTTTAGTTCCTCGATTTTCGCAGTACGGGGCCAGTGTCATTTTGTGGGTTTTCCACGTCCGGCTACTTGGTTGATCACTAGTGACGAGTCCCCGTGTACTACAAGCTTTTTGATGCCTAACTCGAGAGCACTGTGCAAACCGAGTAGGCATGCTTCGTATTCGGCCGCGTTATTAGTGACATTAAAGTCCAACTTGATCGAAATGGGAACATGTTCACCTTCTGGTGAAATGAGTAGTACTCCTATCCCGTAACCCCTGCAATTCGATGCTCCATCGAAATAGAGGTCCCACGTATCGTTGTCTATGTGAACGATATCTTCGTCTGGAAACGACCACGTATCTACAACCTCGGTTTCTTCTATCATGTTATCCGCCGGGGAAGTCGCAACCGCCCTCCCCTTTATCACTTTTAACGGTACATATTTTAGATCAAACTCGAAAAGCATTAAAGTCCATCTTGACACCCTGCCGTTTAGAACTGGTTTTTCAAACAAGTATTTGATAGGGTCCATCTTCGAGTGGATGCGGACACTATGATGGTGAGCATGCAGTGTCGTAACTTCTTTGTCGCCCATACTAAAGCCAAACATGTCTTTTCGAAATTTGAGTATACTTGATTTCATACTCCAAGAACTTTTTACTAATGTAGTAAATTGCTCTTTCCTCTTTATCGACTATTTGCGCCAAAGATTGCCCCCATTGCAAGTATCCGAATCGTAAGATACAACAAAAGTGGTAACCCTTGACCGTTGGTGGGCTGAGAACGGGAGGGGAAGATAGTATTTCTTTGATCTTACCGAACGCGGCTTGACTTGCGGTGATTATCCCATACGACGTGTTCCCGGCTTTCAACTTCTTAAAAATTGGCTCGCATATCATAGTTAGCCTTGCCACGAACCGGCTTATGTCTTTGGATTCTTCCAAGGAAACCTCGAATTTCCTTCTCGGTTTCGGGTGAGGCATTTCCATTATGGCCTTTATTTTCGATGGGTCCACCTCGATGCCACGGTGGCTAATGATGTGACCAACAGTTTGCGGATGTGACTCGAATGCGCATTTTTGTGGATTCAACCTCATGTTATACTTGCGCAATCGCTCGAAGAAATTGCGTAGCGTACCAAGGTGGCCATCACGCTCTTTTGACTTGACAATCATGTCGTCGACATAAACCTCGACTTCCTTGTGCATCATATCATGTAACAATGTTGTCGCGGTCCTCTGGTATGTAGCCCTGCGTTTATCAACCCAAAAGGCATTCTTTGTGTAGCAATAGGTTCCCCATTGCGTTCGAACGCTTGATCTTATGCATGTCTTCTTTCGCCATCTTGATTTGATTATAACCGGCGTATCCATCCATGAAGGATAGTAACGCGTGATTTGCCGTGTTGTCCACCAGGATGTCGATGTGAGGTAATGGGAAATCGTCCTTCGGACTTGCCTTGTTTAAATCTCGGAAGTCGACACAAACCCGAACTTTACCATCTTTCTTTGACACTGGTACGACGTTAGCCACCCAGTCCGAGTATTCTGACACCTTGATAAACCTAGCTTTGAGTTGCTTGTCGATTTCTTCTTTGACTTTCAAAGACCAATCTGTGTGCATTTTGCGTAGTTTCTGCTTGACTGGCTTATATCCCGGCTTGATTGGGATCCTGTGCTCCGCAATTTCCCTATCAATGCCTGGCATGTCTTTGTAGGACCATGCGAAAACATCTTTGAACTCATGCAACAAATCAATGAACCCCTGTCTTTCGGTGGGACTTAAAGTAGTTCCTATTTTAAGCTCCTGTGGTTCTAAGATTGTACCTACATTGATAGTTTCGGTATCCTCGATGACCGAGGTTTTCTGTTCGTACTCTTCCAACCCTTTTATCAACTGTAGAGGTGGTTCCACTTCTCCTTCTTCGGCCAATTGTTCATCCTCGACCTCAGTCTCAATGTCATTATTAAAACAATCATTTTCAAAGTTTGAATTGCAATGTAAGTGAGACAAGTCGTAAGCAAACTGGTTCATATTATTATTGATTTGAAATTGCGCGAAATGCGCTAACATTTGAGCCAACTGGTCAGAGCTCAGTGGCGAGATAGGGGTGTTCGGGACAGGCCCCGGAATACCACCATTAGGAAAAGGTGCATAGGAAGGGAAAGCTAGGGGAGGGGTATTTCCAACACCTCACTCCTTAGACTCAATCTTAGGACCTATCTCAGACTCAGACTCAGAATCGGTAACATCATCTGGCTTGAACATCTCTCCTTCTCCCGTTGTCAACTTGAAAAGGAGTCCCTTGTTATCAGTCCACTTGACAGTTTCTTGCCATCCCGTGTTGGTCCTAAGAGGATCCATATCGGTGATGAGGGTAGATGGGTCGAACCGCTCGCTCCTCAGGATCATGCTTACCAAATCTTCGTTTGGTATTGGTGATTTCTTCTCTTCACCGAAAAGGAGACCCATGGCTTTCTCGTCATTTATTGGATCCGGTTTGGTTTCTACTGGCATCACGGTCGAGAATGTCTTGGGGATGTAGTAGCAATCTTGGAATACTTCGATTCCTGGGACCATAAGGTTCTTCTTTGGGTCAAAGATAGGTTCGGGAAGTCCATGCGGGGAAGTTCTCCCGGCCCTCACGAAGTGACCGTTTAGAGTTAGGTGATACGGTCCCATTTTGATATCTCGATCTTCGATCGTTCTTCCCCTCTTTTCCCGTAGATCTTTTTCAGTGGGCTCATATCCAAGCCCGAATGTTACTCCTTTGGCTACGGGTGGTTTCATCTTGAAAGCCTCCTCCTTTCTAGGATATAAAGAAAAACCGAAGTACTTCCCAGTCTTGAGAATCACTTCGTAGGCATGACTTCCCGTATATAGATCCATATTCTCTGCTTCGGAGTTCAGCTCGATCATGTTGACAATCTTGAAACCACATGCGTCATTGGCAGTTTCGACCCTTACTTCAGAAGTAATGTCTCCTCCGCCACAAAGTAATGGTGGCGTGGCTTCAATGGTGACGGTTTTGCCATTGAGTGGGACCTTGATTTTTCGATGCAGCGTTGATGTTACAGCCCTCGTAGCATGGATCCAAGGCCTTCCCAACAATAAGTTGAAGGATGAGCAAATGTCAATTACTTGGCAACTCACTTTCTTTTCTACTTGCCCCGTCTGTACTACTAGATCGACAAGTCCACTTACTCGACGCACAGTGCCATCGAATGCCCGAATGCGTGTAGTGGGAATGAAGTCATTCTTCTCCAGGCCCAGGATATGCGCTGTTTTCAAAGGGAGTACGTTGACAGCCGATCCGTCATCGACCAAGGTCATAGGGATATGCTTGTTGAGACACGCGGTAGCAACATAAAGGGCCAGGTTTTGTCGAGGCCCGAACGATGGTAGATCTTCGTCGGAAAATGTCACGGCATTGGTAATTTGTGGCCGATTTTGGGCGATGTGAGTGACCATGTCTGCAGGAGTAGTATTTGACGACACGGTCATGTTCATCAAGGATTGCAACAAAGCCTGGCGATGTTCGAAAGAGCTCAAGATAAGTTGCCAAATAGACACGTCGGCCTTAGTTTTTTGGAGTTGCTTGATGAGAGAAGCCTCGGAGGTCGACCCTTCACCAAGAACTTCGACCACTGCCGGCTCTTTGAGAGGTGCCTTGCTCGGGATGTCCTTAGCTTTCTCCACACGATACGGGCGCCCGGATCTAGCCAGATGTTTTGACTCTAAAGCATGTTGCCTCACCTTTAAGATTTATTCTTGGGTGTGAGGAATTGTCGCACCTTTGACGAGGTAAACATCGTCCTCGTCATCAGCCCAAACGCCATTAACTTTATTGCTGCTTCGGAGTATGTAAGGAGTACAATCGACCACAAAATCCCCGAATGTAATCTCGTTTCTCGAGCTTGGTAGGAATTCGGAGCAATCCACGAATATTCTTCCGACGAAAACCCCTTTTAGACGACATAGGCGGATCAAGTGAGAGTAATCGACACTATCTTCGGTAGAGACAAAGTTAGTGTGGCCGCCAAATGGATTGGTGACGTTGTTGGGCTTTATGGCCGGGATTGGGAGCGTTCCATTCTCAATCATATCTTGAATTTCGTGCTTTAGTCTAAAGCACCTTTCAGTATCGTGTCCCTTCCCTTGATGAAAGGCACAGTACGCATTCAGTTTGTACCATTTGCCTTGTTGTTCAGCAGGTGGATCCGGAGTTGGACCAATGGGCTTCAACTTTCCTTGGGCCATGAGCCTTTGGAGAGCGTAGGCGTAAGTGCACCCGATATCGGTGAATACCCTCGGAGCTTGGCGCGGAGGCCTTTTTTACTGTCCATCTAAGAGATTGACAGTTTCAACAAAGTGGGCCGCTGCTGGTGCTTTTGCTTTAGATGACGAGGCCCCTTGGTATCCTTTTGGCTTCTCAGCTTTAGCCATTCGGACATCGTCCTCTACCTTTATCCCGATTCTTATCAATTCTTTGAAAGAACCAAAATTCTGGTATTTCAGAGCATTACGGTAAACAGGTCGTAAATTCTTCACAAACTTATCTACCATTTCGACTTCATCAGGCTTCTTAGCTAGTTTCACGCTTTCAGCGCGCCATCTTGCGAGGAATTCAGTAAAGCCCTCTTTTTCCTTCTGTGTCATTACTTCCAAAGTCCTTATGTTGGTTTGAATCTCAACATTGTCAAGATAGTGCTTGAACTCCACCGTAATATCTTCGAAAGTGGGGAAGTTCTTAAGGTCAAGATTATAGAACCACGCCTTCGGGTGTTCATCCAGAGATTGGGCAAAGATTTCAGAGAGCATGTCAGCAGGTACTCCCTTTAGTGCTAAGTACCCCTTATAGGCCTTAACATGGTGGGTGGATCTTGTGCCCTTAAACTTTGGGATGTGGTGAGTACCATGTTCGTGGGCAACTTATCCGCTGGGGCATAGGCCCTAGCATTCTCATAGTGAATGTTCTTCCCACAGGAGAGTTTCAAACGGTCTTCGATGAACTTGAACCGTTTCTCCAGATCAGTCAGAGGTGGAGGGGAATCTTCACCCAGCTTAGATTCGATTGCATCCATTCGGGTCATCATGAGGTTCACGGCCTCAGTGAGCTTGTTAACAGCATCTTCCATTGCTTGACGTCGGGTTTTTGGCAGCCTTTCTACAAGAAAACCCCTTGACCGAGTCAATATTTAAAGTAAGAGCCCCTGCACACTTAAGGACACGACCCCAACTTGACTCAAACAAAGACTCGACTTGAGACTGACTAAGCAAAGGTTCGACTCACGGTTGGATTTAGACCTTGGTTCATTTGGACTCGACAAAACGACACGACCCGAATCATCATAATTCGGTTCCAAACCGAACTCGGTGTGACTAAACCCGTGATTGGACTAACATAGCCCATAGGTTCGTATGAAACGTCCACAATGGCCTAGCTTGGACGTTTCTGTGGACTATCCTAGACCAAATGGTAGACCAACATGACTCAAAGCCCAAGAGGTGAGCTTGGGTGACCCAACAGGGTCATGTTCTAGACTCTTAGAACGAAACACACCCGGCCTAACACGGCCATGACCCGGACACGACTTGACGCATTTCATGCTTGGTTGAGGTTCGAGAGGCATTTTGGATTGATTTTGAAAAACGAAGGATTGATTTAAAAATGAGATTTGAAATGGGCGAGCATGCCTAGCTATAAAAGCTCATTTTGGCCGAAATTTCTAGTCCTATTTGGGCAGCATTCCGCGTTTTGAAAATCATGCTAAGTTGTTCAAAAGTTTGGTTTTGAAATGGACATGGAAAATTTTGAAAAGACTCGGGAAAACACCTTGCACATTGTCATTCTCATGTTATAAGGATGTATGCTCCTAGACATCTCTAAGTCTCGGCAAGTCTTCTACAAGAAGGTCTATGCCCTCCATCCTTTTGCGGTCTTATAGAGCAAGGGCCTTAAGGTAAAGTACCTAGAAGAGCGTCCCCACCATCAAGAACCACGCGAGGTGAAGTGGAAGCGAGCAATGTGCAGCTTCCTAGCATAGTGGGACGTCGCCCCCCACGCATCACAAAGAAACGTTGGGACGGCTCGGGAAAATCCTTAAGGGTTTATGCATGAATCGTAGCACTATGAGTAATGTTTTACTTTCCAACACTTTCTTTTCAAGTTTCACCTCGGAGGAAAAGACCCTAGAAACAAAGTGTAACTAGTCCTCTTTTCCCAAATGAGTCGCCAAATCGTGGACGGGGCCCTCGGGGCTGCGTCCGCGGGATCCACACTAGGCATAATCGACTCGAGGTTCTTTCGAATCGAATTAAGACAAATTAGAGTCGCCACCAAGTTTTATGGGAACTTGGAACCGTTCAAGTCAACTTTACACCTTTCATCGAAAAGCATAAAGCCAATCGACTACGAGTGATTAAAGATAAAGACTTGTACCCTATATCACTCGATTTGAATGACTCTCGTAATCCAATGGTATTTAGACGGATCCACAAACCATAGATCTTGAGTAAGGGGTGAGGGTACGTGTTAGGAAGCCCATAAGGACACCTAACCCCGCCCGTCGATAACGGCCTCTACTAAGTCAAGTGTCGGATTTCAAACAAGGTCATAGCTACTACGATATATGATATGCAAACATCATTTTAAAACCCTAACATGTGACAACAATTTCTATGTCGTTTTAGATGCAACTAAACTAACTTTGTCAAAGTTGTAATTTAGCATGTGGGTTGATTGATCTAACAACATACAAAACAAAGCAAACAAGGCTTAAGGGGAATGGGGAGCCGTTGGGATCTACCTATTACAAACCAGGCATTTCATGCCGACACAACGATAAATTAAAGATACAACTCGATCTAAATACAATTGCTACATACGATACCATACACGACACATGGCCAATTCGGCCTAGGAAAACGTGCACAAAGGGGTGGCCCACGGCTCACATGACTCACGGCCTTGGGTCACTCCTCGTATTGTGTGCTTTCGCTTAATCTTATCGAATTAGACATTGGGTCACGCACCAAAGCATGCATTAGCATAAATCGGGCCATGTTGCTTTAAACAACATGCGATTTACTACGCTCTCGCTTGCATTGGGGCACAACCGTCTAACCAAACAAGACTAAGGTTTTTGAAAGAGGTTTTGACTCGATAAAAGAAAACTAACTTGAAAATTACAACTCGATGAACAAACGATAAATTACAAGCGATAAAGCAAATAAAGAACAAACGATGCAAAACAAACGAAACAAGAAAGATCAAAGGACACGGCCAAATCACGGCCAAACCAAACACGGCTACCCTAGGTCCTAGGTCAGGTTCGTTAGTTAGATCAACTGATTGCGAAACGAGCTCGAAACAAATTATAAAACAAGTTAGAAACGACGTTGATCGATTTGAAAAGATACCTTGCAAACGCGCATTCTACACGGCCTAAAGGGGTCAAATTAGGTCAAATTCGCTAATTAATTTAACTCATCGAGTGTTAATAAGAAGGTGCTAATCACGCACTCTTATACTAGCGAGAAATTAGGTGAAAGAGCGAGATGCATTCAATTTAAGTTCTGAACCGTCGATTGATTTTAAAAGCTATGTCGAAGCACCCTAACATGTCTAATTAGGTTATTTAAATGATCGAATGTCGTCTAAATAAGTCATATGCTAACAATCAGAGGTCGTATTAACATGTAAATGGTCCAGGGGTAGGTCGAATCACACGAGAGAAGAGAGGGGTCAAAAGCGAAGAGCGAAGTCAAAAATCCGTTTTATTTATGCCCTACCTTGAACACGAGGATATGTAAATGAGACGGGGGTGTACGACCGACTGATGTAGCGGTTTCTTTCCCATCTCAAGTCAACGCGGGTGTTCATGGTGGTACTTTAACTCATACTCGGACTAAACTAGTTTCGTAATTAATTAGAACAATCGATAAACAAAAAAACGATAAACAAACAAAAACAAACTATAAAAAAAAAAACATAAAAAACAAAATAAAAGGGAGAAAGAAGAGGATTTGATGCACCCTCAACCTACATGTATCGTTGACACCGTCTTGGGTCGTAATCGATGGTAGATTTTATCTCGAGAGGCCGTCGTCGACGAAGAAACAAAGCAAACAACACGTTTTTATCGAACCGAACAAAGAACTTTCAAACAGCGATTTCTCTCTCGTTTCACGGTGAAAATTCGATTTAAAAGATGTTTTGAAAACTAGAAAGAGAGGAGAACAGAGATCTTAAAGCAACCCCTGCTCGTTTTGGGTTATTGGGCACGAAAAACGAGCACAAACAGAACTGAACAGACAGGAAAAAGCGCAAAAAAGAGTGTATAACACTGCTTTTTCGAGGGAATTCGTGTACTCTCAAGGGCAATTTGGCTCGTAAATCTTTGTCTAATGTGTAGATGGATGTTGTATGGTTAATTATGAACAAGAAACTCGAATTTTGATGGAGGTTTGAAGGAGGAACGAATTGTTTTTCGAAGAGGACACACAAACTGTTCCAGTTTGTAAGTCGGTTTTGTGGAGGGTTTTTGAGAGGCAATTAAGGTTTGTTTCTGGAGTTTAAAGCTTGTAAGTGATGTTTGTATGTATGGAGAACTTATAGGCATGAATGTATGGTGAAGGGGTGGTATTTATAAGGAGTTAAAGTAGGTTAAAAGGGAGGAGAGGCAGACGGGCCTGTTCGTGCATAGCTGCTGTCCAGCAGCTTTTGGGGGGTTTTCTAGGGTTTGTATGGGGGTTTTTTTTGGTGGTTAAGCTAAGTTAATATGTGTAGGATACTAGGGTATGGGTTAGGATTAATGGGCACGGGTTTTGGTGGTATTTGGAGCGGGTTTTGGGCTTGGGATTGACACGCAAAACAGGGGGCTGCTCGTGCTTTTGTGCGGGCTGTTGGGGAGATGTTTAGGACGGGATTTGGGCCATGGTTATGGGGTTCGAACTGGGGTGGATGGGTAGAGGCTTAGGTTGGTTAGTGTACTCGAGATTCGTGCCAACTCGTAAAGAAAACGGGCTCAAAAACCGAGCTATAATCGAGCTCTAAAACACGTGTTTAAAACGAGTTTTCTTCGCTTTTAAAAATCGATTTTTCAAATCGATTAACATATTAAAATAAATGATTTTTCAAATCAAATATACTCATAAAAATGATTTTTCAAATCAAATATTTATTTTATTTTCAATAAAATAAATTTAAGAAAATAAATTCAAAATAAAATAAAATAAAATGAAATCACTTTAAAAAAGACTTTAATTTAAATATCATTTAAATTAAAATACTCCATCGACAACGCTCATTCTACATCGTAAAACGAACCCAAATAATGACAATGACAACTGAATAAATACATGTGTCCTATCATCATCGGGTGTTTGTCGGGTTCTCTATAAATTCCAATATCGACGGATACGGGTATCTACACCTCCTCATATACGCATCATGGCTGGCGAGCCTTACAACGCACCGCGGCTGGCGAGCCCTCCTCATATACGCACAATGGCTGGCGAGCCTTACCACGAACCGCTACTAGCGAGCCCTCCTCATATACGCACAATGGCTGGCGAGCCTTACAATGCACCGCGGCTGGCGAGCCCTCCTCATATACGCACCAAGGCTGGCGAGCCTCACCACGCACCGCTGCTGGCGAGCCCTCCTCATATACGCACCATGGCTAGCGAACCTCCAACGTACCATGACTGGCGAGCCTTATAATGCACTGCGGCTGGCGAGCCCTCCTCATATACGCAACATGGCTGGCGAGCCTTACCACGCACCGTAGCTGGCGAGCCCTCCTCATATACGCACCATGGCTGGCGAGTCTTACAACGTACCGCGGCTGGTGAGCCCTCCTCATATACGCACCATGGCCAGCGAGCCTTACCACGCAACGCGGCTGGCGAGCCCTCCTTATATATGCAGCACGGCTGGCAAGCCTTTGTCCGCAAGCAAGATACAACCTAACGACATATCCGAAGATGCCTCAGGTATGACTCCTTCCTATAGCTGGCGAGCCTTTGTACGTAGTCTAACGGACTTTAAACAACCCACACGGATAGTCAACAGACTCTAAACTGTTCCCAACAATAGGTCCTTGGCTTGTACCCTCGAGTCGCCTTGGCGTCGCCCTTCCCGACGGCAGGTCCTTGCCCCGAATTCTTTCGAGCCACCTCGATGTCGCTTTGGTCTCCAGGTTGTAATCTTCGATTGACCTGGGGGATTTTGACTTTTGCCCTGTCCAAACCTCAGTCAAAGTGGGGGCTCTGTAGATACCCAGTATCTGCTGAGACTTCAACAAACACCCGATGATTATCGGACTACAACATGCTTTGGAACCGCGGCGTTTGATCGACAGTTTGTGTACAACTTTACGTCGGAAAACTTAAAACGATTTCAAAAATAAAACTTTTCAAAAGTACCTGGAGTATTTAATGCATGACGACGGGGTCGCAATGACACTAACTAGAGTTAGAACCGACACCGAACCAAAAACCGACTCAAAATTCAAATCCCGACTCCAACGACGACTCAAACCGAGTCAAACACAAAAAATAAACCATTCAAATGCTTCCATGTTAAGATTTCCCGGGATCATGAATGGCCAAGTACCAAACATGTGCATACAAATCCTAGGATAAAACAAATCATGATTGCATTTGTGTGAAAGCGACAAGACACCTCGAAGACGTGTGACGTGGCTCGGTTGAGCAGCCCAGGTGGCCACGTCTCTCAAAACTCACACAACCACTAATTCTCCTATAAATACCCCTCAAATGCCACCATTTGAGAAGTTACGCGAGTGTCCACCCCCTCTTTTCTCCCTTAAAATTCTCAACTCGACTTCCTAAGTCACAATCTGACACGTGTATACGACCTACCGATCGTAAACACGAGCCTTACACATTTTTTGGTACTGTCATCGTGCATTAAATCACTTGACCGACCATTTCGACCACTACACCATCACTAAACTTAAAAAAAATACTCTTTTACTTACTAAAACGGTATTAAACCGAGTCTTTTCCGACCGAACGAGTTGATACACTTACGTCGGTTTCTCGCCATAAGCCAAGCATGTAAGTATGAGGGTGTAAAAAATTCCTTTTATCATGTTTTCACTTGTTTCATGATTATAACATGCTAAATCATGCATAACATGGTCCAAAACATGGGAAGAATGAGCCGAAACCAGACTTTTTGGTTGAGGCAGAGGCTACTTACGTAGCACATAGGCTCGTGCCTAAAGGACCCTGCCCAGCCTTAAGTCCAATCCGTGTTTGGTCTCTTCTTTTCCTCTATTTTCATTTTCATATTTGTAATCGGTTTTTACCATTTCAAGTATTTTCGAACCATTTTCTACAAGTTTTATCCATAAAACATTTTTCACCCTTGGTCCTTAATACCATGACGGTTTAATCCGTGTTTTGGTGATAATATTTGGTTAACTACATTTAAAAGGTATTTTAAAGCCTTTTATTTCATTTCTTTACATTTTGGAAGGTATTTTAAAGCCTTTTATCATTTCTTTACATTTTCAAAATAAATGTATTAGTCACCAATACAAAGTTATCCTTGGTTCTACATACCATGTCGGATTTTAACCCGAGTACGATGATGAATATTGACTAATTATATTTAAATGAACTTAAAACAATTCCTTCATAATCATTTTCAAAATTATTCATGTCAAGTTCGCAAAGTCGAACCCGACATTGAATATCGTCAATACAACGACGGTTATTCAAGTCTCGTTCTTCAAATCAACATAAAAGCGGCCTAAACGGCCTTTTCAAACCAAAACGGGTCAAATACCCATTTTTCAACACGTTTTATAAACGTTTTTCAATGGTCAGAACATGTCATATACCGTTGACTGACCCGCGCCTAAACATGCCACTTCTTTTTCTCTTTTTAAACCAGGGGAGACGTCCTTACATTGCCAATAGGCTCGCACCTCTTCTGCCTGCCTGATGCAGGGGCTGTTCCCCTTCCAGCATTGGTCTAGGACGATCCCGACTCCAGCTAACCCGGATATTGGACGGATCAGACGACTAATTCGCTCATTCAAATATCGTATTTGCAAAACGTCTTACTAAGACAAATGAATCATGTTATGCACCATAAACCTAATTTGGTAAATGGATATTTAATTTCCGTCTTGCATGCAAATCAACCATAAATCCAACTCGACATATTATACTTGATATTTGGATTAAATCAACCGACTTAGAAAGCTATCACATGTTAGGTATAAACTATTGGATGGACATTCATGCATTTAAACCGTTTTATCAACTTTTGCATTCAACCAACCAAGATCGATCAGTAGAGGCCGCTACCGCGGGCGGGATTGGGTGTCTACTTAAAGGGCTTCCCAATACGTACCTTCACCTCTTACTCAGAAACTTTGGATAGTGTACGACCTTATATAGGGCGTACGATGCTAAAGAGGGACGATTCCTAATCTTTAGTACCTATGTCAAACACTGCTTTGTGCTTCGTTAGACCGAGGTATAAAGTGGATTCGAACGGGTTCCAAGCATCCCAAAAATGCTTGGTGGCGACTCCGAACATCTCTAATCATTTCGAGACCCTTGCCGAGACGAAACCGAACGATCTAAAATGATCCGGTCAAAGTATACTTTTACGCCGCCGAGCGTGGCTTTCAGAAGACCATTGTATGTCCACAGATCGGTTGGGCGTGCAGGTGGGCCATGTCCACGGGAAAACTATTCCTAATGAATAGTAATATGAATAGTTGAGAATTGTTGGGATGGGTTGGGATCATTTTGACGGGTTGGTGTTGGCGGGTTGTTCGCTCCAACAGTGATAGTCTGTCTTGGGCCTGATTGTTAAGCATCCTTACGGAATGGATATTGGGCCAACCTCTCATGTACTGCCCTCTATTCTCTTATTCTCTACTCTCGTCCTCACCACTCATTCCTCAACTCTTTCCTCAACCACACACACACACACCTTCATCTTTTCCCTTCACTTTCATTCTCTCACAAACACTGAATTTGATGACCGGGACCACCTCAACCATGCAAGCGGAAGCATCGGAATCAACGTCAATGTCATCATCGCCCTATCACCGCTACATAAAACTCCCCAATCCTCATCAGGTTTTTTTTTATTTTAATTTGTCTTATTTTTTAAATTATTTGAGTTGGTGATTTGCTTTGAATGTTTGGGTGATGAATTGTTCGTTTTTTAGCTGGTTATTGGTGTAGGTTTGGATTAAGTTTATTGATCAATTAATCAATAATCAATTTGAGCTGATTTTGTTTTTCTTTTGATTAAATATGGCAGGATAGGGTTTCTGGAAGTTTGCTCACTTTTTATGCCTAGCTTATTTTCGAGATAGTACTGGTCATGTACTCATGTACAACTACTTCCTGTAAGTTCATCACGGTATCAAACATGACCATTTTCTAATGTTTTCGAGATCACCCACCGCCTCATTGGTGCTAGATGATTATAAGTGTTTGCTTTTGATGTTAATGTTAGCATGTGTCTTCCAGGAATGTTGCTATATTACTACCGGACCATATAACATTCCGCATGTTATTTCACTGAAATACTCTCACGAACTCGACTTCTCGAGTATTATGGTAAAATCAAAGCAAAGTCAAGTATGATCAAGTAAAGGTAGTTAGGGATATGGTACAAGTTTGAAGTGCCCTTCAAGGAACAAACAACAGTTAGTAACACGTTTAATGATACCGTCGTTTCAGTACCAAAAAAAAATACCTAAGTACTACTAACAGAAGTCAGCGGTAAGTAGGGTCGATCTCCACAGGGAGGCTGTCACTATCTACTTGTCAATTTAGTCCGTCTGAGGTCACAAGATGGGGGGTTTGAAATGTTTGAACTAAACTAAAGAGCTTAAAGTAAGAGAAAGGAATAAGAGAGATTAACAATAAAGAAAGATAACTAGGATTGTCGGGTCATCAATGAATATCGGTTAATTGCAGTTAAGGTCACAGATTAGTCAACTAAGGGGCAACAAATATCTCCTTCCGGTCTCAATTCACCCTAAAATACTAATAGGTTAGCTTCCGCCCTCACTAAAGCATCTTATTGTTCACTACGGGACTCACCCCTTCCAACCTTTCGGTCTAGGTTAAGGCTTACCAAGATTAATTAAGCTAAATGCATCGATTCAAGTAGCTAGTTACAGTTAATAGCAGTGATTAACAACAAAGACATGATAACAATGAAAGATCTGTAAACCTAATTAGCAACTAACAATAATCATCGAATCCTCTAAATCCTAGCAAGAGATTTAGCTAGACATAGTAGTAAACAAAGCAAGAGCGAAAGATAAAGGAATAATAAGCATCGTAAACTAAACAGAGTAAAAGAGGAAAAGGATAAAAGAGAAAGAGAGAGTTACAGTGTATTAGATTCGGAAAAGAGGGAAAAGCAGAGTTCAACAGTAAAAGGGAGAAAAGTAATGTATGAAGTGGTGTCTCAAAACCTAATGTCGTCTTTCCTATTTATAGAAAGACAATTATTAAACCTAGAAAACGAAATAAAACTAAAACAGCCCGAGCCCATTAGCGAATCACCCGATCGAACGGTTTAAACTACTCGATGGAACAGATTCATAGCAAAACCTCTCGATCGAGTAGAAAACCTACTCGATCGAGGAACTCCAATTATGCGCAATTCGATCGAACATGGACTTCACTCGATCGAAGTCTTCTACTATCCAAAACTACTCGATGGATCATAAAAGCCTTCGATCGAGTGACTTTGACTCAACCAGCTACTTGTGTCGTTAGTTTCAGCCGTGACTTGGTGATTTAGCTTCTGAAATGACTTCACGCATCCCATAACAGCAGTATTTCCGCTCCAAATCCAATCATCCTCTAAATGCAAGCAAAGTGGACGATAATAGGCTTGATTCTACCATTTCCGGGTCCATTCCTGTAAATAAAGCAAAACAAACCAAAGTAGAATATTCGGGGCATTTCGTAGCATAGAACCACGAGAATCGCATAGAAATACGTGCATAAAAGGCTTATAAAGACTATATAAGATGCACGTATCAAATCTCCCCAAACCAAACCTTTACTCGTCCTCGAGTAAACTAAATGCAAACTAATGGAACGGAAAAGAAAGCTCAGAGCTAGCTATAACTTGTCTACTTGAACTAATTTAATGCAAACAAAAATTAACAGTCATAGCTACAACAGTCAATATACAAACGAATTATATGATGTCCATAAATAAAGCTGACCTATCGACCTTGCAAGACCGTCAAAATCGGACTCTCACGGGTCACTCTTCTCTCATGAAGCACAGGGTGAACATAAGTGTAAGAGAGAAAGATAATACAGTCACTCACCTAAACTGCGACCTACATAAACATGCATGCAACAAAAAATGATAGACTATTCAAGTACTATACACACATTCCAAGCAGCAATGTCAGTCACAGCCGAGGGCTTACAAATGATATTGTGAAGTGAGGTTACAGGTGAGAAAGGGCAAAACAGCTTATGGAAATGTGGAGGTAAAGCGTCAAGCTAGCACCTAAACAGGACCATATAAAACCATCCAATTCTCAGCTGACTAGAAAATTAAGTACAAGTGCCCTTCTTTGGCACAAAACTCACTACCCAATACACAATCGCCTCAAACTATATGAATAATACGGAGGAGTAGACCATCACAAGATAGAAATAAGCACATTCGGTCTCATTTTCATTTCAAACTCAACTCAACTTCTTTTTTTCCATTTTTGAATTTCTTCTTCTTCTGATTTCACACGTGATTTGAGTCTTTTTTTTTTATTTTTTTTTATTTTCTTTTTCTTTCTTTTCCACGTCTCCTTTTCATTTTCTTTTTGCATCATTTCTTTCTTTCTTTTCTTTTCCTCATTCTTCCTCATTTCGACCAACTCCTAAACAAATGAAAACAGGACAAACTCGCAACAAGGATGAATATACCACAAAAGTCACACTAAAATAGCTTGACAAGGCAGGCTAAATTTTGGGTGTAGCTAATGGGTCAAAAAGGCTATATTTGGCTAATGTGGAGCTAAATGGGTGAAAATGAAAGAAAGGGAAAATTTGCAAACACCTCCCTGCATGTGACACCGACCACAAACCCGAATGTATGCAATTGACAAGCAATCGAATTTCATAAATGTGCAAAAGTGATAAACATGTTATGCAAGGAGTACTACTCTCAATTCCTAATGAACTGGTCATGAATGTCACCAGTTATATGGCTCTAAAACTCAGAAATTGTAAAGTAGATTGCCAAATTATCAGGTCAAGTCTACACTGTCAACTATATTTTCAACATTA
This sequence comes from Silene latifolia, assembly GCF_048544455.1. NCBI lineage: Eukaryota > Viridiplantae > Streptophyta > Magnoliopsida > Caryophyllales > Caryophyllaceae > Silene > Silene latifolia. The sequence continues at coordinate 145,069,886 of NC_133538.1, forward strand.
ACTCGTAGATATGCGCATGACTAAACTAATAACTGTCAATTAGATGCAGGGCTCAAGCAAAAATGACAAGTTACTGTGAAATATCATCACGGAAATCAACCGTTCCGACTCGACCTATATACTAAAAAGAAACGTGAAATTTTTGAAATTTTAGGGAATTTTCGAAAATTAAACGTGATAACAGAAATGCAATAAAAACATAAATGCAGACACATATATGGATGCATAACCACTCCAAACCAAACCGTACAATACCCTCATTGTACTCTAGATTAAGGAAAGGAAAATGCAAACTAAAAAAGAGAGAGATTGGAGATGCGGAAAACTCATAAGACAACGTAAAGGAGAGGCCTCCCCAAACCGACCATGAACATGGGAGGTCGCTAACAGCTCCATATCAGCGTCACAGGAAGTAAATCAGCCAAATTCACGTGATGGTACTCAATCGAGAAGATTTAGTACTCGATCGAGTACATTAGATTGCATAAGCTATCGATCGAGGAAGTAGGGCTCTCGATCGAAAGATCGTCTTTGGCAGGCACTCGATCGAAAAGAAGCTTTGCTTGATCGAGTGAATCATCAACAAAAGGGTTCGATCGAGTATATAAAGTACTCGATCGAGCCATCCATAATAGATTCCTGCAAAGACTCAATAAACAGTCCGTGAAACTAACAAAACAAGCTAAACTAGCTTAACTGTACCGGTTTATCGTTTAAAAAACCAATTATTACACACAAAGCTAAAATGTTTGAAAAGACAAGTAAAAAAAACTCCGGGTTGCCTCCCGGGTAGCGCTAGTTTCAGACAGGTCCCAGCTCGACCTCCTTTTCTTTCAGTCAGCAAATCCAATTGAGCCCAGTCAAAACAGCTCAAAGCACGCAGCAACCGATCAAATAACTGCGCATGTGCTACACAAAACTGTAAGTAGCACCATAATAGAATAATAATATAGGAAATTGAAATGTACCACCGTTTAAGCCTAACATATTTCCTATGACATCTCCCAAATTTATCCACAAAATAATTCTGCCCTCCAGATAAGGGCGGAATATAAAAGCTCGAATTGACCGTCGGTGGAAAATAAAGGAGCTCAGGAGCAATTAAGAATAATCTAAGGCGACGTTTCAGTTTAACGAATTTCTGATGACAAGTATGGTGAAAAATTGTTAAATTATTTGTCCATCTGGGAGGGGGTAGAGCATCAAAAGAAACAACATGAGTCAAATGAGGTATTTTACTATCAGACTTAATAAAATTATCATTAACTACCTCAAGTCGGTCGCCCCTAACGTCGGAATCATTGACAAAAGAGTATTTTACCTCTTCCGTGCTAGGAACAATCGCTGACTCAGCTACCTTCTCGTTACCCTCCTTGGTGGGTTCTGTCCCATATATCGCAGCCTCTAGCGTGTCCATCTCGGCTTTGAAAAGGGGAGATTCACAATAACCATTGTCTTCAGCAAATTCGTCATCCAAAACGGACCCAAGTGACAAATCATTGCTCTCCATGGCCAAAGTAGTCGATCGAGTAAAGGCAGAACTCGATCGACAGCTTTCCTCTTGATTTTTACTGATCGAACACAAGAGCATGCTCGATCGAGATATTTCTTATAGTTGTTGTTCGATCGAGTGAAATTTTCTGTTCGATCGAATACTTCCTCAGATATTTCACTCGATCGAACACTATTACTAGCTCGATCGAGTGATTGTTCTAGTGCAGCGTAGAAATCTTCGTAGCTTGCATTATTTTCAGATAGATAATCGCATTCCGAGTCATACAAATCATCAGCATCGATAGGCAACTCGGGTCCTTCATGGGTAAAACCACTCTCTGCGTGCCTAAAGGTTGTCTCAGCGGCTAACTGAGCTAGTTGAGACTCAAGATCATCGATTTGAGCGTACGTATATCTATCATACTCATGCATTTTAAATGCAAGTGTCTTTATCAAAGATTTCAGTTCCGCAATCTCTTCTTTCTGTCTATCAGGAGGAGGAGCTTGTTGTTGTGGTGGCCAAATGAATAGAGGCTTTTGATAGCCCCATTGATAAAGCGGATGTGGCGGCACAATTTCAAAAGGTTGACTGGCTTGTCTACGCTGTTTAAACGCGCAAACTTCATCGTTTCCTATTAAACAAACAGTGGCATTGTGCCCACCAGCACCACATCTTTTACAGTAATCCACCTGCTGCGCCATAGGATGGAACATAGGTGGAGGTCAAAGGTACTCAAGCCTTCCCTTTGACGATCTTTTACCTAGAATTGTCTAGGTAGGACCTATAGAACCTATCAAAACAACACTAAGAAAAAAAGATGAGAACTGCCTTAAGGAATAAATCCCTTGAGGCTAAAGACAGACAAAAATAAACAAGTAAATAAAGTAGTTGCCTCCCCGGCAACGGCGCCAAAATTTGATACCGTCGTTTCAGTACCAAAAATAAATATCTAAGTACTACTAACAGAAGTCAGCGGTAAGTAGGGTCGATCTCCACAGGGAGGCAGTCACTATCTACTTGTCAATTTATTCCGTCTGAGGTCACAAGATGGGGGGTTTGAAATGTTTGAACTAAACTAAAGAGCTTAAAGTAAGAGAAAGATATAAGACAGATTAACAATAAAGGAAGAGAACTAGGATTGTCGGGTCATCAATGAATATCGGTTAATTGCAGCTAAGGTCACAGATCAGTCAATTGTATCGGTCTAAGGGGTAAAGAATATCTCCTTCCGGTCTCAATTCACCCTAAAATACTATTAGCTTAGCTTCCGCCCTCACTAAAGCATCTTATTGTTCACTACGGGACTCACCCCTTCCAACCTTCCGGTCTAGGTTAAGGCTTACCAAGATTAATTAAGCTAAATGCATCGATTCAAGTAGCTAGTTACAGTTAATTGCAGTGATTAACAACAAAGACATGATAACAATGAAAGATCTGTAAACCTAATTAGCAACTAACAATAATCATCGAATCCCCTAAATCCTAGCAAGAGATTTATCTAGACATAGTAGTAAACAAAGCAAGAGTGAAAGATAAAGGAATAATAAGCATCGTAAATTAAAGAGAGTAAAAGAGGAAAAGGATAAAAGAGAAAGAGAGAGTTACAGTGAATTAGATCCGGAAAAGAGGAAAAAGCAGAGTTCAACAGTAAAAGGGAGAAAAGTAATGTATGAAGTGGTGTCTCAAAACCAAATGTCGGCTTTCCTATTTATAGGAAAGACAATTATTAAACCTAGAAAACGAAATAAAACTAAAACAGCCCGATCCCATTAGCGAATCACTCGAACGAACGGTTTAGAACTACTCGATGGAACATATTCAGAGCAAAACCTCTCGATCGAGTAGAAAACCTACTCGATCGAGGAACTCCAATTATGCGCAATTTGATCGAACATGGACTTCACTCGATCGAAGTCTTCTGCTATCCAAAACTACTCGATCGATCATAATAGCCTTCGATCGAGTGACTTTGACTCAGCCAGCTACTTGTGTCATTAGTTTCAGCCGTGACTTGGTGATTTAGCTTCCGAAATTACTCCATGCATCCCATAACAGCAGTATTTCCGCTCCAAATCCAATCATCCTCTAAATGCAAGCAAAGTGGACGATAATAGGCTTGATTCTACCACTTCCGGGTCCATTCCTGTAAATAAAGCAAAACAAACCAAAGTAGAATATTCGTGGCATTTCGTAGCATAGAACCACGAGAATCGCATAGAAATACGTGCATAAAAGGCTTATAAACTATATAAAATACACGTATCATTTAATGTTCCCCAATTCCCCAATATTGTTACCTACCTTTGAATCTAACACGTAGCTAAACTTTGATCAAATTTTTAAATGACAAAACATTGTCTTGATGCATGCTATTTTGGGAGTTCAAAAGTTATTATTGTCATGATTTATGCCAAACAATTATTTTTGTTCCGAATGCAATTTCTTCGACGAAGATGTAAGAAAGAACTTTTGTTTGGTCAATTTGGTCCATTATTTGGCTGCCAACCACAAATCGTAATCACTAACATTGGTAAGATGACTTTGATGTTGCATGTAGGTTTCTAAAAAGCAGTACCACTGTGATCAATGTGGAATATGCAGGTATATCTTGATGTCTGGCGTTCTTTATTCGTTGTTGTAAAGTGAACTGGGAAATTTAAGTATCTGAAGTAGTTTTCTTGTTTCACTGTAAAGATAGTTGGTATTTTTGCGCTTTAAAGGAGCCTTTGAGGTACTAGGGTACCAAGGATGGCGTAGTCGGGGATATTTTGGTATGGAGTAATTATTAAGGGATTAATGAGAGCTAAAATAAGGGGGTGTTTGGTTCGCGCGTGGGTATGGGTTTGGAATCAGAAATCATACCCGGGTGGTATGGGTTTGGAACTTGATTCCTCATACCATGTGTTTGTTTCAATTTTGGGTGGAATGAGATCGAACTTCACCAAAGTTAAAAAAATCTAAAATACAACATTAAAAATAATTATTTTTGATACTAAAAAATCACGAAAATGAAGAGTTAATCAAATAAATGTAAAAAAAAAGTACATTTAAAATGTTCCATTTAAATTTTTTTCATGTTTTTTGGTTTTATTACTTGATATCCATGGGTATCAATTTCATACCCACCTCCCCCCTGGGTATGAGAAACCCATACCTCATGGGTTTGAGGTATGAGTATGAAACCCTATTTTTGTCAAACAAACACTTGGTATTGGTATGGATTTGGCTCATTCCAAACCCATACCTCATACCTTTATGCGTTGAACCAAACACCCCTAAGAAGAAATGAGAGGAGATTGGTGCTTTGTGCTGGTTGTGGAGGGTGGAAAGAGTAGGTGAGGGAGGAATTATTACCTCTATATGGAGGTAATAATTACTTGGAGGGGGTGGGTAACAATTACTCCCTTAATGGATGGACTATTACACTATATTTACCCATTTCTATCTTCAACCTCGATCCCTTCCTTCCATTTTTTAGTTCATTTTAGCTCTATTACTTCCTTAATTATTACTCTCATCCGAAACAAGCCCTAATAAGGAGGTATATACTCCCAGTTTACTTTGGCCGACACTTTTCTCTTCGTCATTCTCTATTAACATAGTGCGTAGGTGTGCGCAGCCCATGGTTTTTTACTTCCATCATTAAAAGGTCACACTGCGCTAAGATTTCAGTTTGAATATTACTCCTAGACGACTGATGCAAAATAAGAAAATTGTTTTCTTTAGTTGGTGCTTCTAAATTTAGGGAGCTCTTCTTTTTTATTTATCTTTCCTAAACGATAGACAATGTTTTGTCATGTAGGAATTATATCACGAGCTGAACGCTTTGGACAGATATGAACAAGACTACAGACAAAAGGTTGAAGAAATGAGGGCCCTTAATCTACCTCGTAAAGGTTAGTCTTTCTTGATTTAAATTTGCAGATAAACAAAACACAATGGTTCATCACTTTCTATATTTTGTAATTTTCATGAGGCAATAGTTTCATTTTTTAAGTTAGCCTCTGATAACTTTTTGGTCTGCGTAATTTCGATGTGTACCTTCCCAAACTCTGCGTAAACAACCCTGGGTGTACTTTCCGTTGATAAGCCCTGCTTTATACCCCAATTGCAATGAGGTCTTAATTTGTCAAAAATTGTGACAAGTAACATCTCTTTCAGACGTGACCAGTTGCTGTGACTACTTGAATTCTGAAAGATTGGTGCAAAACAGTCTCATGACGTGTCAATGAATCTCCAACATTTGTTATGAAGTTGTGGTGTCAAGATTATGAGTCTTAGCTTGTGGTTTGTTGAGGTAACTGTGAAATGCATTATTCGGTGTTGGCATGTTGTTTAACACTCAATTGCTTTCTAAACTGCAGGAGAGTATCTCATGATGCTGAACAGTGAGCTACGACAACAGAAGAAGATTGTGATGAGTTTGAAGAAGAAATCTCTTTGGTCAAAAAAGTTGGAGGAGATATACTGCTTTCTCTTGCTAGCCTACTTTTACATTATTTAGGTTGGACAAAGTTTAATTTCATATTTCTACCCAAGCTATCACTAAGAGATTCGAAAACTGTAACTCATCTTTTTTTTTCCTTTCCATCCTCTTTTCATGTATCTCATTACATTCCTGATTCAACATATCCTGGACTACATTAATCTAAATGCAGGTCATTGAGAAGTTTGTTGATATAGATGCCTTCATACGCCAAAAGATAACAAAAGTATTTCGAACATGTGTTTTACAAGTGCTAGCCTACCACTGCAATATTTTCCATTTGTTTTGCTGAAGATTCAAGTACCTGCGTAACGGAGATGCACAGATTTTGGGGACATTACTAATGATGAATATGAAATGGCAGGTCGAGTAACACATGATCATAAATCTAGCATATATAAGTAGTCCAAGGCTAAGTCCTGCTGGTCTTGCTTTGCACTATGCAAACGATATTAATCAGATGGATAACATTGTAAGTTGTCATATTTTACTTTCGTCATTATGTATTGATAATAGTCAGATGATATCTGAATGGGATATATGTGACCTTTCAGGCATCCAGACCAACTTCTCTACCCCCTAATGTAAGGGACACACTGTATCGTGGATTACCTTCTCTATCCCCTAATATAAGGGACACACTGTATCATGGATTACCAGCAAGTGTTAAGGATTTTCTGCGTTGTAATTTGCGGAAACTAGATTCAAAAGATGAGGTACTATATTTATATCCCAATGTGTCAAGAAACCATCTCAACCAAAAGCTTAAGCTGATGGTTGAAGTTCCTTGATTCGTTTTATATTCTAACACTCCCCCTCACACGAAGGGCCCTTTTTTTCTTTTTGGGCTTGAAGTGTGGGTGCGAGCGGATTCCCGGCACATTCGATTATCCACTTTAGAATAGAGGGGGTGGGATTCGAACCCGTGACCTTTTGGTCACCAGGCTCTGATACCATGTCAAGAAACCATCTCAACCAAAAGCTTAAGCTGATGATTGAAGTTCCTTGATTCGTTTTATATTCTAACACAATGTTACATTTTTTATGTTAGGAGTTATGATGGGGCTCCTGTAATCGTTGTACATGCAAGGTTGGGCGTATTGAGATTAAAAGACAGCTACATTCATTACTTTGTAAAATTTTCTGAGCATCCTACATTTTATGTTGGTTCTAATCAGTTAGTTTTCATAATTTTGCAGCTCGAGGTTCCTAAAAGTAAAGCTAAAATGGAGAAGATCCTTGAATGGCTTTCTCCAATGGCAATGAACACTCTGAAGTAAGTTACTACCCTCCATGCATCAGTTCTTGAATCTTGATCTAAAACAATTACTACTACGTACAATTTTTCCTTTTTTGTGAACCCTACTGATCTGCGTACACTTAGGGTGTGTTTGGATTGAGAGGTTTGGAGGGAAAAGAAAGGGAGGCAGAGTAGGGGATTTAAAATCCTTTGTTTGGATAGCAAATGAGGGTGGAGGGAAATGGAGGGGGAGAGATTTGGAGGGATCCAATTTCCCTCCTCCAAGCCTAATTAAAACCTCTCCACAATAGGCAAGATTTGGATGGAAATTGTACCCAAACATCCACACTCCATTCCCCCTCCCCTTCCCTTCTCTCCCTTTCCCTCCCTCTTTCCCCCTCCCCTCCCCTTGCCTCCACTTTTGCTATCCAAACACACCCTTAATCTAAATTGGCAGACCCTTTTTCACGATACTCACTTTTTACTTTTTCTTTTTCTTGGTGGACAGAGCACACCAAGGTTTCGGTTGGGTAGGAGAGTGGGCAAACTCGAGGTTAGTAAAACTTTAATAGTGCAGCTTTCAACGCCTTTCACCTAATAACAAGCTCATGAATCTCAATTTTGATTGAACAGCCCTAAATTCAGTAAAAAGTCAGGGGGAAGTTGACACATAATACGGCTGCAGACACTGTATCATGCCAAAAAGGAGAAGACAGACGCATACATCCGCACGCTCATAACACTCTTACACCGGCTGATTAGTGGGATTAAACGCATCGACCAAAGAGATCATGGCCTCTCGCCCTTACCATTTTCTTCCCCCACCAAAAACATGTCGCTGAAGATATATCCATCCATTTATGATGCTAAGAAAAGCCTTGGAGTAAAGTTGTCTCAGGAGGATCTGAGAGTGTTGAAACTAATGAGTAAGTCAAGGTCGGTCCCTGGAATCAGCAAAAGTCGGGAATCACATAATACAGGTCGTAAAGTTATCAAGTTGTGGACGAGGAGTAGGAGCACGGAGAGTTCTCCTTACAGAGATCTTAGGACAACTCATTCTCAACCACTACGTGCTACTAACTTTGAGTTGGTAGGCAGTCACTTTGAAGCGCCTTTGTAAGAAGCTCCATCATCCCGGCTTTTACTGTTGGCAGAATGTTATGAGTCTTAATACGTTATGATTTTACTGTATATATGTCAGGTTTTGCATTGTACATACTATCTATTACATAATGTAGATCTGTTATACTGACTTCAGACTACTTGCTAGGTAATAGAGTATATCGAACTCTTTCGTTGGTCAGCATATGAGTTCTCAGGTTTTTGACATTTTTCATTTCGTAAGAGTCTATTTTAAAGCTTTGTTAATTCCGTCTTATTTTGGATGTTCTTTCCTTATTTCCTCGAAACCTTTACTAAATGGCAAATGCTCAAAGCAGATGTTGGTAAAGGAGAGAGTAAATAATATAAAGAGATAATTGTTTTATATTTGATGCATATTACAAGTAAATTAGAGGCCTTTATATAACCTTACATATGACATTTTAACGTGGAAACTAAATATATAAAATAAATACTTCTACGTTTCTATCATAAACTAAATAACTTATTCTCAACATTAACACACTAACTCATAATATCAATAACTCACCTTTATACTAACGCATTATTATTGTAATAACTTATTTTGAAGCATTATTCAACACACCCCCTTGCTTCAAAGCTTGCAAACACCCATCTGTGATCGGAAATCGTCAACTTTTGCTATTGAAAGTGACTTCGTTAGGATATCTGCTACTTGTTGATTTGTTCCACAAAACTTGAGCTCGATCATTCCTTTTGCAACCATGTCACGAATGAAATGATGACGAATATCAATGTGCTTAGTCCTGCTGTGAAAAACGGCATTCTTTGTGAGTGATATTGCCGCTTTATTGTCACAGTAAATAGTTGTAGGAGACTTTTGCTCATGAAGAAGATCTTTTAGCAACCGTCTAAGCCAAATAGCTTGACATGTAGCTGAAGAAATTGCCGCATATTCTGCTTCAGATGAGGATAAAGCTACCGTCTCTTGCTTCTTTGAACTCCATGAAATAGCTCCCGAAGCAAGAGTAAAAACATAACCCGAAATGCTTTTTCGATCATCAAGACAACCGGCCCAATCACTATCTGTGTATCCAACTAACTTGAAATCTGATACTTTCGAATAGAAAATTCCATATTCGGTAGTGCCGGCTACATACTTCAAAATTCTTCTAACTGCTCCAAGATGTTGTTTTGACGGATTATGCATAAACCTGGAAACCAAGCTCACTGAATATGCAATATCAGGCCTAGTGTGACTTAAGTAGTTTAAACCACCTACCATTTGTCGATAATATCTGACATTAACATCACCAGTGTCATCATTTGATGACAATTTCTCATTTATATTCATTGGAGTGCTTGATGTTTTGCAACCCAACAAATTAAACCTTTTAACCAAGTCTACTGCATATTTCTCTTGAGATATAAAAATGCCATTTTCATCTTGCTTCACTTCCAAACCAAGAAAATAATGTAACAATCCCAAATCCGACATCTCAAATTTATTCATCATAGAAGATTTGACTCTTATTTTCGATGGGAATGTTGTTGAGAGTTCGGATTTCTTCAGATATCTAGGATCTATTATTCAAAAAGATGGGGAGTTAGACGGAGATGTGGCTCACAGAATTAAAGCGGGATGGTTGAAATGGAAGAGTGCTTCAGGGTTTCTATGCGATAAAGATATGCCCCAAAGATTAAAGGGAAAATTTTATCGCACGGCAATTAGGCTCTGCTTCTACTTTACGACTCCGAGTGTTGGGCGTGAAACATTGTCACATTCAAAAGATGAGTGTGGCGGAGATGCGCATGTTGAGGTGGATGTGCGGACATACAAGGAAAGATCGGTTAAGGAATGAGGTGATTAGGGAAAAGGTAAAAGTGGCGCCAATAGAGGACAAGATGATGGAAAACCGACTAAGATGGTTTGGCCATGTGAGAAGGAGACCTATGGACGCCTTTTGATTAGGAGGCCGGAGACTTGGAGAACAGAAAAGGTCCCTAGAGGCAGAGGAAGACCGAGACAGACATGGTTGAGAGTGATAGAGCACGATATGAGAGTTCTGGGACTTGAGGAGAGTATGGTGACGGAGAGGGCACAATGGAGGGAAAGGATACATGTGGATTTTTAGTATTTGATGTTTTTTGACAAATTTAGTGTTTTTTTATTTATTTAATTTAAAGAAATTAATTTATTTATTTTTCTCTCCTTTATTACACACTCTTTCAACAACCACTTTCTTATAGATTTTACCTGGTTCATTCCGGATCCTTAACTCTATTTCGGTTTTTAAAAATCGTTTTAACCTTTTTCTCTCGATTTAAATTTTAAGTTTTTATAAAAGAAAGACGGAATTCGATTTTAAAACCCCTAAGTTCACCTTGACTTTCCATTACATTTTCGTTCTCCCTTTTGTTTTTTATCTTCCCTTTTTTATTCGCATTTTGAGGCGTGCGTTCACCCATAGACGGTTCGAAAGGATGATTCATGTCAGCCGACCCCAAATCATTTTGGGATTAAGGCTCTGATGTTGTTGTTGTTGTTGTTATAGAAGATTTGAACTCAGCAACAATTGAGTCCGACGATCCCATGTAGATCATATCATCAACATATAGACATACCACCAAAAACTCACTACCACATTTTTTCAAATAAAGAGTCGGCTCATTTTCGCTCCTTGTAAATCCAGACTCATGGAAATAAGAGTCAATTTTATTATACCATACGCGCGGAGCTTGTTTAAGACCATACAAAGCCTTTCTCAACTTGTAGACTTTGTCTTCTTCTCCATTTTTCACAAAACCTTCCGGTTGGTACACATATACTTCCTCATTCAATTCTCCATTTAAAAAAGCTGACTTCACATCAAACTGAAAAACAGGCCAATTAAGTTGCGCAGCTAAGGCCAAGAAAGTTCTCACCGTTTCAAAGCGAGCCACGGGTGAGAATGTTTCATCAAAGTCAACTCCATATTGTTGTGCATATCCTTTAACAACTAACCGTGCTTTGTGCTTTTGTACACTTCCATCTGCATTATACTTTGTTCTAAACACCCATTTCAGCCCTATAACATTCTTCCCTTCGGGTGGATTTACCAACTCCCAAGTAGCATTTTTCTCAATGGATTTCATCTCCTCGTGCATTGCATCCTGCCATTTTTTACTTTCTGCAGCATCATCATAAGTAAGAGGATCTGAGGCATATAAAGCAAAATTACAATTTTCGTACACATCTCGAAGTGATCTAAAACGCCTAGGAGGTGTCTCTTCAGACGAGCTTGAAGATGCACTCGTAGGAGATGAATTATTTAATGGTGAGCTGGGCGGTGTTTGAATTGTGCTAGCAGAAGGATTTGAAATTGGTGAATTATAGCTAGAGCCACCACCATTTTCCAGTGAAGAAGAAGAATTCTCAGGCTCCTCAATTGTTGCTTTTGGCATTTCATCATCTTCGGGAAATAGAACCGATCTATCATCATTACTGTTCCATGGCTAGCTAGCATCTTCATTAAACACCACATCTCTACTTATAATAATCTTGCCACTAACAGGATCATATAACCTATATGCTTTAGATTTCATACTATAACCAATAAACACACATTTCTCGGATTTTTCCTCAAGCTTGTGGCGATAGGATTTTATTAAAGTATAGGCTACACAACCAAAAACTCTTAAATGACTTACCCGAGGCTTAGAACCTCGCCATGCTTCATAAGGTGTTTTGTTAAGAATCGCTTTTGTGGGTGATAAATTTAGAAGATAGACTGATGTAGCAAGCTTATCGCCTTAACTTATTTGGAAGTGTTTCGCCTTTAACATACTTCTGGCCATTTCAACAACAGTACGATTTTTCCGTTCAGCAATGCCATTTTGTTGCGGAGTGCGTGGTGCAGTAAGCTCCCTACGAATACCATGCTCTTCACAAAAGTTATCAAACTCTTGCGAGCAAAACTCACCTCCCCTGTCTGTACGGAGTATCTTTATGACCTTTCCGTTGTTTTTCTACAAGCACTTTGAACTTTTTGAATACTTCAAAAGAATCAGATTTTGAGGTTAAGAAATATACCCAACTCATTCTATTTGTAGTCATCGAGTAACAACAACAAGAAATAATAACTTCCATTCATAGATGGAGTTTTCATTGGTCCACACAAATCTGCGTGCACTAGTTCAAGGCATTTAGACGCTCTCCACGATTGCCCAACAGGAAATGAACTTCTTCTATGCTTCCCAAGGACACACCCTTCACAAAATTCTAGGTCAGCAACCTCTGGTAACCCTAAGACCATGTCTTTCCTTTTTAGGAGTTTTAATCCATTTTCATGCAAGTGACCATATCGTAAGTGCCATAAATCAGACTCACATAACTTCTTAGCCATAAAAACCTTCTTTTCAAAACAATTTATGTCTAACGGAAACATCTTATTTTGGGTCATACTAATAGTAACTACAGTTTGCCCGGATTTCTTATCCAATATTGTGCAGCTATCATCATCAAATAAGACCTTATACCCACTAGACATCAACTGTCCCACACTCAATAAATTATGAGCTAAACTAGGTACAAACAACACATTATGAATTAATTTCTTCTTGCCAGAGCTAGTGGAAAGAGTAATTGTACCTTTACCATCGACTTGTACTACCTTGTCATCACCAAGGCGTACTTCTGATTTTTGTGAGGCGTCTAAATCCATGAACAAAGACTGTGAACCAGACATATGGTTTGAACAACCACTATCAACAAACCAGACATCATCCGAGACTGCATTGTCATGAAAGTGTGCCATAAAAAGAGTTTCCACCTCTTCTTTTTCCGCAAAATTTGCTTGATTTTGTTTTTGATTTTGTGCCTTTATCCAACAATTTGCTTCTTTGTGACCGAATTTTTTACAATGATGACATTGAATGGACGACTTTTGCCCATGTTGTCGCTGCCCAAAATATTGGCCACGGCCTCTGCCACCGCCACGACCTCGACCGCGGAAACCACATCTACCATTTCCACGTCCACCAAAATTATTATTGTCATTTTCTTTTGAAGACTCTCCCTTCACCTGAAATGCCTTTTCTTCATTCTTTTCTTTTGAACGATTTAATCGTTCTTCATGAGCTTGCAAAGAACTCATTAATTCATCAAAAGAATAAGTTGACATATCATGAGCTTCTTCAATTGCAGCGACAATAGAATCAAATCTAGAAGTAAGACTTCTCAAAAATTTTGGAACCACTGTTTTGTTTGAAATATCTTCCCCATAAAACTTCATTTTATTCACAATTGTACTAACTCTAGATAGGTAATCCTGCACGGACTCATTATTTTGCATATTTAAAGTTTCAAAATCGCGGCGTAGCGTTTGAAGCTTAACAGCGATTACCTTATCCGAGCCTTTGAATTCAGTTTTTAAAATTTGCCATGCCTCCTTCGAAGTTGCTGCTGATGCAATTCTGGAGAAAGTATTTTCATGAACAGATGATTGAAGAAATAGGAGCGCTTTTGCATCTTTTTTCCTATTTTCTTTCAATCTTTGTTGCTCGACATCCGAGTCGTCAAAACCATCTTCAACTAAATCCCATAGCTCTTGAGATTTAAACAAAGTTCTCATTTTAATCGACCAAAACTCATATTTATCCCCATCAAAACTGGGAATTAATGGTTGAGAACTGGTGGAGACTCCATTAGTGGCCATGACACTCTAAAAAATTATTTTATGGGAAAACTCCGTATATTTCACTCACTAATTTTTTATTTGATCTTACCTGATTTAGACAGAGAGGAGCTGCGTTGCTCTTAAAATTTCTCTCTTGTCTATAGTGCTCTGATACCAAACTTGTTGGTAAAGGAGAGAGTAAATAATATAAAGAGATAATTGTTTTATATTTGATGCATATTACAAGTAAATTAGAGGCCTTTATATAGCCTTACATATGACATTTTAACGTAGAAACTAAATATATAAAATAAATACTTCTACGTTTCTATCATAAACTAAATAACTTATTCTCAACATTAACACACTAACTCATAATATCAATAACTCACCTTTATACTAACGCATTATTATTGTAATAACTTATTTTGAAGCATTATTCAACAGCAGATGACGAGCTAAATCTACCATACCACAACATGACACAAAATACTTTAGAAGAAGTGTCTTAGTGCCATCGTCTGAAAGGGATATTATTTGTGCTTTCAACTACAGTTTTTGCTGCCTGCATAAACGAAGACAACCCGTTCTATATTTCAAGCATTCCCGTGATTCTTTGTCTAAAAAGGGTGGCATATTTGTCATGGATCTATATGGTTGTACCTCATCTGTCTCTTTTAAGCTACCGGGTTCTGTTGACGCTAGATTGTTCTCGCCCATGGTATCCTGGAGGGTGTCATGATGAAGTAAAGGGCACCTGGTGTGTACCTCCATGTGGTAAACATTTTGATCCTTTTTTAGTTGAATAGTTGGTCAAGGATCTTCTGAAGTACTTGAGTTAAGAATGGGATTGTAAAGGTATGTACATATATTGGAGAAGTTCAGTCAAATGTTCAAATATAAATCCAGAGAACATTTTGAACCCCATGTGGTAACCATTAATGTTTTTTATTCATCTACTTTTGAATGGTGCCAGAGAAGCATTAGAGCAGCGCTCGACTGACAACCAGTCGTTAGTGTTGGGGGAGAAACTGTATAAATTCAATATGAGTTACGATGATTCAACAGAGTAGCTTAAAGCTTTAACTTTTATAGGCTGGGACACCATAAGTGGGTTTTTGGTAAGATATTTTTTTCCTTAGAACACTGTTTATATGCTAATGCTTATTTAGCTAACTCAGAATAGGAGTTATTTCTTCACATTTCATTGAATTATAGTTTGTTTGTTGATTATGATGTAGTGTGTAGGTGTTTTATGGTATTTGCGTTGTTTCGGCAGGTCATCTCTTAAACTAAATGAAATTCAAGTGGAATTCTAGGCAGGAGATATGACTGACTCAGTTTGTGATAACTTTAGTCGTTGGCATATAACTTTAGTAGTTTGTGATGTGATATGATATGATATAATTAGCTTAGTCTGTTGAATTTAAACATATCTTTAGGTTGTTTTATGAATAGATGTTAGATATAATGAAGTATGTTGTACCATAGACATCCATCTCAGGGCCAGTTTAGGTAAATTAGGGTTGTTTTAGTTGTTTAAAGAAACATAGCATATTACTGTTGGCTTCTAAAATGTATTCATGTTTTATTCATTTTCGCCCATACCTTCTTGCCCTTCTTCCCGTTCTCAGCTTTCCTATCTTCTTACCCGTTCTCAACTACGAATTGGCGTATTAACGCTTCTCAGCTGACATCGTTAAAATCGTAATGTAAGTAGCTCAAAATAGCTTGGTGAAACATGTTGATTTATTTGATTGTATCCTAAAGGCCAAAAGTACATAGGCATATAAATATGAAGCTTTGAAAATTAATTTCATTAATTCTTTGTCTTCTAATTAAGAAAAAACTAACATTGAAAAAAATCCTTTTTCTCCTTTTGAAACCACGGAAGGATATGATTCAACAGAAAACAAAATTAGGATTATCGTTGATGCTTGTGATCTTGTTATTGCTTGTCTTCTGGTCTATGAAAAGCCTGAGGCATAGAAGGAAAATATATATTCACATCACATGCACATCGAATCAGGCTAAAGTGAGGGAGTTAGTGGACCAGCTGAAACAGACTTGCCTAAATTACAACTATCCGAAGAAGTAAGTGTGTTGTCTTTGCTCGAAACCTAAATGGCGCCAGATGAAAGAAATAAAGAGGGAACTTTATAAGTACATATGGATAGCTCCCATAAAATTTTGCACGACATTGATTCACCAACTTGATAACCCTTTTAACAAATTTGTATGAGATGTACGCCGTTTTGCCAAAAAAACTTAGAATGAGTTCAAAATGGTGATACAAATATATAGAAGAGATGTATAATGCACTACACTTTGAAACACCTAAATATGAAGTAATCAACTCACAATACTATCGTGATTGGGTCAATTATGTAACAACAAATAACGGGATGCGAGCTATAAGAGAAAAGGGAGAGAGGAAGGGATGGATAAGGATGAATATTCCGAGGACAAAGTGGAAGATGAGTGTTATGAGAGAAAGTGAAGGAGGAAGGGGTGGAGAAGGAGGTGGTTGAGGTCGCAAGGACATTGGAGAGACAATGGATAAGGGAGAGGGAGAGGTTAAACCCTAAGTCGCATATATTCTTGGAAGTTCAATATTCATTCATAAAATATTTTTTCTTAAACATTGTTTAGTAGTTCTTAGAGTTCTGTATGGATACGACAATCCTCATAGCTCTAATACAACTAATCCGATACATGATAATATGCATATTACTACAGAATTACTTTTACCCATAAAACATTCTTACTCAATTGCTTTAATATATAAATCCCCAAATACTCCAATACCAATTATTCTCTATTTACATTCACATATTTTCTTGTTTTCGTAATTCTTGTTGCTGCTTCTTTTTCCTTCATCGTGCCTTTTCTAATTTCTACTGCCCTTACTTATAAGAGCTTATTAAATTTTTGGAACTGAACTTATAAAAGCACTTTTAAAAGAGGTAATTTAAGTCAAACGAACATGGCTTTAGACCTATTGCTTATCATCTCATTATCTTTTGAATGAACATTAAGCTATGTACGATAAAAATGTAGAATTATTTAAAGGATTATTTCGCTAATAATGATAACAAATCAGCTTTAAAGCGGTGGGTTGGTCATTAAGAGTAATCATAAATAGAGAGGTTAAGGAAGACAAATGATAGAGAAAGAGGAAATTTGAAAAGGATAGGAAGAGGACGAACAATAGGTAAAAAAAGGTAGGAGAAGGAGTAGAGGAAGAGCACGACAAAGAAAAGGGGAAGAAGAAATGGGAGGAGAAGGACAAGCTAAGGAGGAGGAAAGATAAGGAAGGGGAATTAAGGGGGTGAAAGAGACTATGGAGGCGGATTAATGTATAAAGAGAAGGAAATGAGGAGAAGAGAAGTTCGGGTTTAATATAATGGCTAATTTACTGAAATTAAGAAAATAGTGATGGCTAATGACCAACAGGAATTCTATCATTAGCCTATTTCTTACTCAATTCATATTGTGCTATAAGCATGACTTCAGAGTAAGGGTACAGAAAAGGAGGTAGAGAGGAGAAAATGAAAAGATGCGGATGATAAGAGGAAAGGGAAAGGGGGAGGAAAAAGTAAAAGATATGGAGGAGTACTTGGAAAATTGGGAGAAGTAATATGAGAGCAAGTGGAGGAGAAGGGGAAATAAAGAATACATAAGAGGAGGATAGGGAAACATAGAAGGTATAGGGAAGCATAAAGGGGGAAAAGAAAGAAAGAATACGAGGTTGAAGAAGAGAAGGTGGTTTAGGATGCGGCGGCGTTGAAGAGGAAATAGAGAGATAACGAGGATGACGAAGTAGAGGGTGAGGAATGTTGGGGAAAAGGAGAAGGAAGAGGAGAAGTAAGGAGGGCTAAGGGGAGAAGAGCGATTAGTATGAGGAGGAAGGGGATGAAGAGGTGTGATGTTTACGTTACTTCGCAAAGTATAATATAATACTAATGTCTTATGTATTCCATGTAATTGTATTCTTTAACAATTAACCATCTAAGCAAAAAGTATAGTTATATTCGGATATTCATGCTCTCAGCAAAGTTAAATACAAATTATTTACGAATAGTTATAATTTTATTTGCAATTGATTCAACCATCAAAATAATATAACGAGAAGAGTTTCATTGTGATCGACACTCAACATGTGCAAACAACCGAACCAGATCGTATATTCATGTTCCAAACAAAGTTAGATACAAAATATTTACAAATGCGATCTTGTTTGTAATCGATTCGAACATCAAAAAAATTATAACGACAAGAATTTCATTGTGATCGCCACTAAAAATGTATAGAAAACCAAACCAAATCAAGATTTGCTACTATGCATTTAAAACGTAAGCGATTAAAATAACTTGGGGAACAGCGCGCATCGCACGCCGTGCAACCAACTAGTACTATTGAAAATGACTAAGGCTCCTTTTCCATTTTTCCCTTGCCTTTGTCGCCTTTGTCACATTTCTTACCTCGACCACGAGCGGGAAGCTCTTGCATTATTTCCGACCTAATCACTAACGGGTCGTTCTCGCGGTCTAGCTTTCCCATTTCGATCCACTACCATCTTCTCGGCAGGAGCATTCTTTGGTTTCTTCGACGGACGGACGACCCGATATCCAGCCTCTTCTTCCTGCTCAGTTAAGTACTTTTGGTTCTCCTTCGCCACTTCGCGGATCTTATAGTCTACGGGCTCGTGCTTCCTTAGCTTTTCACGCTCCTCTGGAGTGCTAGCTTTCCTCCACTGCATATAAGAGTCAGATACCCATAACGAGCCAACCGGAATGGGTATGAACCACATATTCCTTTGGGCCCAGCGAATTGCCCACTCTCTGTTGGAGCTTGTGTCCTCCACAAATTAGTGTGATAACATTTGTAAATCTCTTACAGGTTCACAAGGGTATACTTTGTATTTTAATCAGTTGATTAACGATTACCTAATAACGGTTGGCTTGCTAGAAAGTTTGACGTTATTATCATACAGATGGCGGTGATCAACTGGTCCCTAAAGGTCACACCTATAGGATGTGTTTGAGAGATGTTGTTATGGAAATATAATCACATTGATGCCTTATATGACTAAACAGTTAGTCAATGTGTTGATGAGACAATTATTTAATGAAGATTAAATAATATTAGTTGAGACAATTAATCATGTCAATTCGTAAATTGAATATAATAAGTTATATTTAATTAAATGTATGTAATGTTAGCTTGGACGAATTAATCTGTTAATTCGTACTTAAATGTAATCGGTTATATTTAATCAACAAGTTGAATGTGTCATAGTGGTAATAGTAAGGGTACTCAAACCAAGAGGTTATGGGTTTGATCCTCACTAGAAACACATTTTATACATTTTTGTAAAAACCGAAAAAAAAGAGAAATGGATCTCTCTTATTTCGGTTAGCATATGGGCCGAAAAATAAAACAAGAAAATCTACCCCAATCATCTATATACTCGGTTGTATAGGGTGATGAGGGATAGAATTTTTTAACCTAATTTTTCCTAAGCTATTCTTGTCTCCTCTCATCAAAAGAAAAACACAAAAACCTAAAAATTAATCAGTTAATTTTTGGATAGATTCTAGCAAAATCAAAGGGCATTTCTCATATCGTATTAGGTGCAACTGATAGGAGAATATCATTGCGATATTGTTCATAGGCCATAAAAGCTAGGACCGAAGGTTATTTCTTAATCCTTTACGATTTTGTTTATGCAGTTCATTTTATGACTAGTTATCATCACTTTATATTCGTTATAATGCTTAAAATAAAGGGATGCATACAGATAAATCCCACAAGTGGTATCAGAGCCAAGGCCACGAATTTTAATTTTGATGATTTTCATAAAATTGTTTGTAAACAATAATTAGGGTTTGCGAAAAAAAAGTAATCGGCTGGATTTTTTTTTAGCCGTGGTATTTTTTTTTCCGTTTCCGTTACTGTTCACAGATGAACAGTATTTTTTTGAAAAAAAAATATATATATATATATATATATATATATATATATATATATTCTGTTTTTTTTTTTTCTTTCGGTTTCTCCTGAAAAACCGATTAAAGTTTTTTTACGGCTGTTTTTGTTTATGCCGATTTGCAAAGCATCCGAGAAAAGAAAATTTTTTTTTCCTGTACTGTTCACAGTGGCCAGAACAAAAAAAAATAAAAAATTTTTTGTTTTGTTATGGTTTTTACAGAAAAACCGCAAGAAGAAAGAAATAAAAACGGGCTGTTTTTGTTGTTTTGTCTATCCAGCCGAGAGAAAAGAAAAAAAAAAAATTGGTTTCTGTTACTGTTCACGTGCTGGACAGAGTTAAAAAAAAAAAAAAAATTGTTTTTTTTCGGTTTTAGCTGTAAAATCGAGAAAACTTTTTTTGGGTTGTTTCGGTTTTTACCGAGATAAATTTTAAAGAAAAATTTTTTTGGGTTTGTTGTGGCCAATTAATTATTGTGAAGCGGTTTATAATTCATGGATACCTAATCATTTTAAAGCAGTTTAAAATTTTGACGGATTAAATTCATATTACAAGTTTAATATGAATTAAGATTGAAATTAATGTGATTAATTGAGGAATTGTCACTTAGTTTGATGATTTAAATGGTTGGTTTGGATAAAATTAATCTACATAATTAAAGAATTATATCTTGCATGTTTAATTTTTTTTAGTTGATGCATTTTATTTAATTGAATGAATCGTTTGAATGGTTTAATTTACGTATTTTTGCAATCAGTTGTAATTTGTAATACTTAGTGTAGCCTTAGTCAAATTATGTTTTCGTAATGAAGGAAACATAATTTTTATGTAATTATGAGATCTCGAATCTCCTTTATTTTTCTTTAGTTTTGGGTTTTTGAAATTAGAATGTAATAAATAGGTTTATTATGTAATTTTATTTATTGTAATTTCAAAGAAGACTAAAGATGGAGGTTGGATTTCACTCCCGCTACATGGATCAAGATAGAACATCAAGACAAGCTTCTCGGGTCCAAGGATGGATTCCAAACTTTTATTTATGTTCATTTTGATAGGATAGGCCACACTAGGACTTTATTATTGTTTTTACGTTTTACTATTCTTATTGTTTTTCATTCACATGCTAGTTAATGCATCATATTCCGCCTAAACTAAACCACCTACTACTAAAATGCATGAAAATTGACTCATATAGATTGTATGTTAGTTTTCATGGACATACAGATGTCACATACTTATTAAGCATCACCTTAGTTTATTCATTCACGCATGCTAGATATTAGTTCACTTAAAATGAATTAAAATAAAGTTGATGGGATCTTCCTCTAAAACGGAAATTAAGATTAGTCTTTATAAGGGCAAACAACTATGAATCCCTTCTTCGTCGGTAGGCATAATATGACCCCTTGTACATGGTTATGTTCCTAACATGATCAATTACACATTTATAATGTCAATTTCATGAGACAAATTCATTTGGGACGAAAGCCCCAAATTTTCGAACGAAATGGGTATATAAACCCTAATTTTTCGACCCAAATCAAAGCTTAAATGCAAAATAAAGCAAGTACAAGACACATACCTCGCTTAGACATGATTTATGGCAAGTTTTAATGGAATTTGGTTGGAATTTGGTTGAGTTTTGTAAAGAAAACAAAATAGGTTAGTGTTTTTGAAATAAAAGCAAACACGGCATAAGTCGAGTTTTACCCAGACAGGGGTGAGCTCGGGAAAAGACGCAGCACTTGCTGCACCTCTTCCAAGGGTCGAAGTTTTTGCTGCGCCTCTTCCTCATCGAGTTTCGAGGCGAGATTCGTTAAAATTCGTTATAAGTTCGTTATTGTGGGCCCGGGCTTCATGCGCCTCATCCTCGACATCTTATTTTCAACATATGGCTCCTTTTTAGGCGTTCTCTTCGTCCGAATCGGCATTTTCTCTTCAACAGACTACACACAACCACGACATTTTGTTCCCCAGCAAGAATTCATGATCACTAAATACAGTTCATGGGCTTCTCCTCTTTATTAGAATTTCGCTTGCGACGACCCGAGCGGATTTTCTCCTAAGCGATGTCAAGGATGCGTCGTTGTCGATCTCTTATTTTCTCCTTAGCAGTGCCAAGGACGCGCCGTTGTTGACTCAACATATGATTCTTCTCCATGGAGTTTAAGGTAAAATTCTCCGAGGAGTATTTGTACCTTCGAATCCTTCACCCAGGGGTGTCTCAGGTATGGTTTCTTCTTATGGTTGGTGAGCTACCTTACGTAGTCTAATGGACTTTAAACGACCCTCCCCGATAGTCGACAGACTCTAAAATGTTTCCGATGACAAGTCCTTGGTTCAGACCCCTTGAGCCGCCTCGCGTCGCCATAGTCGTCAGGTTGTAATCTTCGATTGACCTGATGGCTATACTTTGAATTTCGCCTTGTCCAAGTCTCAGTCAAAGGGGGGCTCTGTAGATACTTCATTTCTACACCTCTCGCCAAACCACCTAGTGATGATTGGGCCGCATGTTTGATACGTGGAACGATTTATGATAGTCTGTAACTTCATCGTCAAGTTATAGCTCAAAAACTCGAGTCAACCCCTGGGTCATCATCTATGCACCGATACAGTCGTTTTGACAGTAATTAGAGTTCATTTGGAGTCCGGGTCAAAAACCGCTTCATTTTCTAAAAATCGTTTAAATGCCGAGTTGGAATATTCCGGAATGTTCTAGAATTCTCTAGATATTTATTCCTAATTAAAATTAATATTTTAAGTAAATATCTACCGTAATATTGAGTTTCATGGAATAAGGAAGTTTAAATCTACCGAAATTCCATAATAAAACGTGGAAATCTTTCTTGCTATGGAGGAAACTGCTGGAGAAAAGACGCAGCAAATGTTGCGCCTCTTCGAAGAAACGCCGTATGACAGCGCAGTCGTATACCTATCAAAAATAACCAATTAAACTAACTACATAGCTAGGGAAGTCGGGTCGATCTCCACAGGGAGGCAAGATATCTGTAAAAGGTCCGTCTATTCGGTCACAATATGGGGGTTTGCAAATTTGATTTTCTAAACTAAAAAGGCTTAAGGGAAAGAGAAATAAATAAGAGCAGTAAAAGGGCAGAAAGCAAGAATAATAATATCAATAAAGAGAGAACATGTCGGGATTTCGGTTCACTACGGTAGCCTAATGACTCAGCTGGAAATAGTCTAGATAACTCATTGTGAGACGGATGTTGAAAGGTCCTTCCGTTCCATTTTCTATCCTAGATTTCCACTAACTTAACTTCCGTCCTCGTCAGGGTAGTCTACTATTCATAGCAAGTCTATTTAGTCCAATCTTCCGATCCAGGATTAAATTTAACCAGATTAAAGGGTAACTTAGAAGCGTGCACTCAACTAAGTCGGTAAATACAATTAAATTGCCATGGGTACAGGATCTCACAAATAAGTCATCTAACCTATTCGCTACATCGTCACAATTCTACTATAGATACCCTAGTCCCAACATGAATTAAATTAGCTACTCATACTATCAATATTGTCAAGATTAATAATAATGAATAAACTAATAACAAACATAATCATTTAATCATGTTTTGAGGGTGTACTATCTTTACTATCTCTTGATTTTAGCTCTTGATACCATCATTAATGGAGCAGTTTTGCTTTGCATTAAGAACCCTTTTGTGTCTTTAAATAAATCGTATACACATCATTAGTACAATATTGTTAAAATACTACGGCTGCTAATATATCAAATAACAGGAACTTTTCGAGCTCTCACAATAAAAGTTGAGATTCAAGCGATATTAAAGAGTCCGACTCTTAAAAAATACTTATACAAAAATATTTGTTAATTATATACTAAAAATAACTTGAGACTTTAGATAAGATTTATGATTGATGACGATTTACGAGTATACTATATTGGACTAGTGATCCTTAAATTGAACCATACTAGTTGCAATGCCCGTGCTTTGCACAGGGCAGTTTGTAATTTTTTTAATTTCTCATCTATACTTATTGTATCTTCCATAAAACATGTAATGCAATTTCAAAATCGGTATGCAGCTACATCAACGTTTTTAACTCTTAATTATCAAATGATTACATAGTATCTTCCAGTGTTGAGCTTTGATTTTGTATAATGCATCGACATTTACTTGTGTAAAGAAACCATCTTTACCAAAAGGTGAAGCTGATGGTTTGAATTCCAAGATCGGCTATATACTCTAATACCCCCTCCTCATACGAATGTCTTTTGAGTTTGATAACTGGAAATGCAACTACAAACCTCCTCATACCTGGGATTTGAACCTGGGACTTTTTTGGTCTTACTGGATACCAACTTACGAAACCATCTCAACCAAAAACTTGTAGCACATCCCTACATTCCCCTCCTGCCCGGTTAGTGCTCAAATTTCTTTAGCACGGTCTGATAGTGAACAATTTTCTTTATCTCGGTCCGATTTAATCACTAAGAAAAGCCCAGGTGTACACGGCTTAGCATGCTACTCAATGGGCTGGGCTCAAAGTGGAAGAAGTTGGTCCGGCCCAGCCTAGTTTCATGTTCGGGACGTGCTTGGTCTGCAACCTTCCAGCCCGACCCGCAACCTAGCTCGACCCACTGTGTAGCCGCTACTCGGGTTATCGTCACAATAGTACTTTCAAAATATTTTTATTATAATAAAACTGGGTATTAATATTATTAGGAATGACTACTCGGTTGTTGGTTCTGGAATCTCTGACTGCTCGAAGGTTTTATTACTTGTCTTGTTCTCGAGAAATTCTTTCTCTAAGAACGTCGCACTAGCCGCAACAAAAACTCGATGTTCGGTAGGCGAATAGAAGTAATGACCAAATGTTCCTTTTGGATAACCTATAAAGTATGTCTTGACCGATCGCGGGCCGAGCTTATCCTCGTGTCTCCACTAGACATAAGCCTCGCAGCCCCAAACCTGAATAAAGGACAAGTTAGGGACCGTTCCCTTCCACATTTCATATGGAGTCTTGTCGACAGCTTTAGTCGGACTTCGGTTAAGTATAAGAGCAGCTGATAAAAGAGCAAAACCCCATAATGAATCAGGCACTACCGTGTGACTCATCATGGATCGAACCATGTCAAGTAAGGTTCGATTTCTCCGTTCGGACACACCACTTAATTGAGGTGTTCCAGGTGGAGTTAACTGCAAAACGATTCCACAGTTTTTAAGGTGTGGATCAAACTCATTTGAAAGATATTCGCCACCCCGATCTGAACGGAGTACTTTAACCTTTCTACCCAATTGGTTTTCAACCCTATTCTGGTATTCCTTGAATTTCTCAAAGGACTCACTTTTATGCTTCATTAAGTAGACATATCTGTATCTACTCAAATCGTCCGAGAAAGTGATAAAATATCTATAGCCATCTCTAGCGGTAATTGACATAGGTCCACAAACATCAGTATGTATGAGTCCTAATAGGTCACTAGCGCGCATTCCAACACCTTTGAAAGAAATTCGAGTCATTTTGCCAATGAGACATGATTCACACGTGCCATATGTAGAAAATTCGAATGCGGGAATAGTCCCATTATCGACGAGTTTCTTTACGCGTTTCTCATTTATTTGTCCCATTTGACAATGCCATAGATAGGTTTGATCTTTGTCACCAACCTTTAATTTCTTATTATTCACGTGTAATACTTCCGTGGTTTGATCTAAGATGTAAATTCCATTCATGGAAACCGCTTTACCATAAATCATTTCATTGAAAGAGAAAATACAGCTATTATCCTTTATTAAAAATGAAAATCCGTCTTTATCAAGTACGGAAACTGAAATAATGTTCTTAGACAAACTGGGTACATAGTAACAGTTATTTAAAAATAACTCAAAACCCCTAGGGAGTTGGATTACATATGTTCCCTTCGAGACAACAAAGCAACTCGGCTCCATTCCGACTCGCGCAGTCCACATCACCCTTTCCGAGAGGTGTGATGTTTCTTAGGCCCTGCAAATGATTACACAGATGAGAACCACAACCAGTATCAAGTACCCAAGTTCTGAAACTTGCATGGTTAATCTCAATCATATGAATATAAGATGACATACCAACAGGAACGACGCGGCCTGCTTTGATGTCCTCACGGTAGACGGGACAGTTCCTCCTCCAATGTCCAGTCTTGTGACAATGGTGGCACTCAATGTCGCTGCCCTTGCTCTTTGCCTTGACCTGTGAGCCACTAGTCTCACCGAGCCCACTCTTACCGTTTCCTGGCTTCTTGAATTTTGGCTTACCTACAGTTAGGTCGCCTGGAGCTTTGCCCTTACCTTTACCCTTGTTAGAAATCGTGAGAACATCCTGCTTCATGCTTCCACTCAATTTCATATCCTTCTCGGTCTGTACGAGAAGGGAGTGTAGCTCATGAGGACTCTTTTTCAAGTCATTCATGTAGTAGTTCGCCCTGAAAAGGGCAAAACCATCATGAAGAGAATGAAGCATTCGGTCAATGGCAATGCTCTCACTGATTTTGCAATCAAGTGCCTCCAACTTCTCGACATTCTCAATCATGTTAAGAATGTGTGGGCTAACCGGTTGGCCCTTTTGGAGTTTCGCATCAAAGAAACGACAGGTATGCTCATAAGTAACGATCCTCGGTGCTTTTGAGAACTCGTTAGTGAGCGTGGTGAAAATCTTGTTCGCACCTTGGGCAATGAAGCGTCTCTGCAAATTGGTTTCCATTGCAAAGATGAGTACGTTCTTTATCAAACCCGCTTCCATAACGAAATCACTATAAGCAAGTGACTCGTTAACTCCCGCATTGGGGCCTGGGTTTACCTGTATTGGCTCAGTAAAGTACTTGAGCTTACCGTCAGCAATGGCAGCATTCCGTAGTCTTTGCCTCCCGATCCCGCAAAGTTGGACCCATCATTCTTGAGTCGCGTGTACTGATTCATGTTGTCCATAAAAACTTTCAGCTAGGACTCACGTCCAAGTGTGGCACTACGCATTGGGATTTCGTTATTTCCAGCCATTTGTTGTAACAGTAAAATAAACGTGTTCTACACTGCGAAAAGAAGAATAAATAATAAGCATGTGCATCGATTTTAATTTAAGTCTAATGAACTAGTGTCATAACGCGAAGACTCAAAACATTTATACAATTGACCTTCCTCAAGAATTATATAAATGATCCCAAGACTCAATTATCTGTAAATTGATAAGCCAACCCTTTTGGCTAATTCTACTGTTAGAATTCTTGGTCGATAAATTTCTGTAAATTCTATCTTTAGTCTATCATAATCACGAGAAACTCTTCGGACTATAATGTTGCGATAAACTAAGTCAACACAAACTACTTACCCAACGTAGAAGGGGTCATATTATGCCTACCGACGAAGAAGGGATTCATAGTTGTTTGCCCTTATAAAGACTAATCTCAATTTCCGTTTTAGAGGAAGATCCCATCAACTTTATTTTAATTTATTTGAAGTAAACTAATATCTAGCATGCGTGAATGAATAAACTAAGATGATGGCTTAATAAACATGTGACAACTGTATGTCTATGAAAACTAACATACAACCTATATGTGTCAATTTTCATGCATTTTAGTAGTAGGTGGTTTGGTTTTAGGCGGAAAATGATGCATAAACTATCATGTGAATGAAAAGCAATAGGAATGAAAAACGTAAAAGCAATAATAAAGTCCTAGTGTGGCCTATCCTATCAAAATGAACATTAAATACTTGTTTGGAATCCATCCTTGGACCCGAGAAGGTTATCTCGATGTTCTGTCTTGATTCATGTAGCGGGAGTGAGCTCCAATCTCCATCTTTAGTCTTCTTCGAAAATTACAATAAATAAATTTACATAATAAACCTATTTATTACATTCTAATTTCAAAACCCAAAAACTAAAGAAAAATAAAGGAGATTCGAGATCTCAAATTACATTAAAAATTATGTTCCCATCATTACGAAAACATAATTTGACTAAGGCCACACTAAGTATTACAAATTACAACCGATTGCAAAAAAAAAAAAAATACGCAAATAAATTCATTCAACGATTCATTCAACAAAAGAAACGCATCAACTAAAAATTAAATATGCAAGACATAATTCTTTAATTATGTTGATTAATTTTATCCAAACCACCTATTTAAATTATCAAATTAAGTGACAATTCCTCAATTAATCACATTAATTTCAATCTTAATTCATATTAAACTTGTAATATGAATTTAATCCATCAATATTTTAAACTTCTTTAAAATAATTAAGTATCATAAAATTGTGAACCGTTTCACAACAATTAATCATACATTGTAAGTGTAATGTATTGTTAATATTGGCCAAAACAAACAAAAAATACAAAATCCTTTTTTTTCTTTTAATGTCTCGGCTAAAACGAAAAAAAAAACATAAAAAACAGTTTTTTTTTTCTTCTCGGCCGAAAAAAAAAAAACTAAACAGCCTGGTTTTTAAATTCGGTAATTACAAAAAAACCAGAATCCCACTTTTTTTTTCTCGTTCATAACAGCAAAACGAAAAAAATAACATTTTTTTTTCTCTTTTTGTCACGGCAAACCCTAAAAAAAAAAAAAAACAGCCCCCTTTTCTTTTCTTTTGCGGCAAAAATGCCCTAAAGGCAAAAACATGATATTGATGAACACAAATCGTTTATTGTTGCTATTATCAAGATTAGCATATTAAATAATGAAACATGATTAACGTATATGCCAAAAAACTATATAGCAAAAACGAATTTTATATCATCAACATGATGATTCCATTTACAATTTAATTTAATCCGAATTAAATCAAAGCATCTACAAATTCATTTTATTATTATCTTAACTGATTAAAACAACAATATAGATGAATCAAATGGAAATCAAAACAACCAAAAATTGAAAACATCTCGGCTGACCAGTCGAGGCAGTCAATCGACCAGGGGTGTTGGTCGATCGACCATACTGCGAATCAAAAACAGCAACGGCAAAAAAAATTATAGCCGAAACCCTAAAATTTTCGAGACCAATTTTGTTTACATCCAATTTTATGAAAAATCATCAAAATAAAATTCGTGGCCTTGTCTCTGATACCACTTGTGGGATTTATCTGTATGCATCCCTTTAATTTTAAGGATTATAACAAATTATAGAGTGATGATTACGAATCATAAAACTAAATTACATAAACAAAAACATAAAGGATTAAGAAATAACCTTCGGTCCTAGATTTTATGGCCTATGAACAATATCGCAATGATATTCTTCTATCAGTTGCACCCAAGACGATATGAGAAATGCCCTTTGATTTTGCTAGAATCGATCCACAAATTAACTGATTAATTTTAGGTTTTGTGTTTTTCTTTGATGAGATGGAGGCTAGGTTTAGGTTAGAATAATTAGGTTAGAAAAATTCTCCCTCCTTCTCTTATTATAACCGAAAAAAGAGAAAGGAATGGGGAGTCTTTTTTCTTCCTCATTTCGGCCCAAATCCCACCGAAAAAAATGTATAAAATGTGTTAAATATAAATTGTCATCTAGTGAGGATCAAATCCATAACCTCTTGGTTTGAGTACCCTTACTATTACCACTATAACACATTCATCTTGTTGATTAAATATAACCGATTACATTTAATTACGAATTAACATATTAATTCGTCCAAGCTTACATCATATACATTAATTAAATATAACTTATTATATTCAATTTACGAATTGACAGTTAATTCGTCTCAACTAATATTATTTAATCTTCATTAAATAATTTTCTCATCAACACATTGACTAACTGTTTAGTCATGTAAGGCATCAATGTGATTACATTTCCATAACCACATCTCTCAAACACATCCTTTAGGTGTGACCTTTAGGGACCAGTTGATCACCGCCATCAGTATGATAATAACGTCAAACTTTCTAGCAAGCCAACTGTTATTAGGTACTCGTTAATCAACTGATAAAATACGAAGTATACCCTTGTGAACCTATAAGAGATTTATAAATGTTATCACACTAATTTGTGGAGGACACAAGCTCCAACAGTAATAAGGCGAAAATCAAACCAAAAAATCAATTTCTTGCTCTTGTATTTTTAAAACCCTAGGTTTCTAAAAGTCGATTTTGAGTGATTTTGGTAGTTTTGAAGGTTGGAAAATGGGTTATAAGTATGTAAATTGAGTTAGGGAGAATTTTTGAGTGTTTTGGGGGTGATTTGGTGGGTTTTGAGTGAGTATTGTGTGAGAGGTTTTGTTTTTGAGTGTGAGAGAGATGAAGATGCGAAGGTTGAAGATGAATAAAGAATAGAAAGGGAAAGAAACATAAGGGATCCAGTTTGTCCCACAATTAAAATATTTTGGTGCGAAGGTAATAACAAGGGTAATATGTAAAAAAAACCGTTGTTCAAAGTAATAACAACGGTTATATGTAAAAAATCGTTGTTAAAAGTAATAACAACGGTTATATCTAAAAAACCGTTGTTAAAAACCGTTGTTAAAAGTAATAACAATGGTTATATGCAAAAAAAAACGTTGTTAAAAGTAATAACAAGGGTTTTAAATAAATAACCGTTGTTATAACTTTTCAACTATTAACAACGGTTCTAAAATGAAACCCGTTGTGATTACTAATAACAACGGTTTTAAGGAAATAACCGTTGTTATTAATTTTCATAGAATTGCGCCAAAATATACTAACCTGATTAACAACGGTATTACATATAATGCGTTAATATGCGTTGTTAATGATGCGTTGTTATTGCCTATATTTGTAGTAGTGTATATACAAATAACATTAATATAAAAACTATAAAATAATATATTCATGTTTTGAAAAAAAAAACATATAAATCTAAAAACATACGGGGTAGAATTTAGAAACCACACTATTTAATATTTACCCGAAGGTTCACTTTCGCTTCCTTTTAGTACAGGCCTTGATACTGATAAGGATTTAATCGTATATTTATATCAAAAGAAACCTAAATTACTACTAACTAATACCTAGCGGTAAGAAGGGTCGAATCCACAGAGTGGCGAGGTAATTGTTCTGGTTTGTTAATATTTAAGTCTGTCTTAAAATATCAGTTTCTTGAGAGTTGATTGATTGATTGATTTCTATAAACTAATTGAATTCAATAATATTAAAGAGTCTAGGGATCAGGTTCACTAGGTAGTTATCCGGGGGTGTGATTTAACTAGTTGATAGAACGAATTATATTGTTTAAGGTCATATGATCGTCGATTCTAATATGCCTTTTAGGTTTAAACTTAACATGCGGTCGCTATCATTAAGTCAGCCTATTCAATCATTGTAGCCTATATTAGTCTTAATCCGGTCGGTAATAATCCTAATTTGCAATGCTAATTAACTAATTCTGACCAGTAATTAATCAATTAGGTTTAAGACAACAATTGAACAACAACCAAAAACAATTTAACTATCAATTCATTATATAATATCCTTCTAAAAATCTAGATCCTCATTCACCCTAGATAAGGAATTTAGCTACGCATACTAGGAGAATTAACAACAATAAGAATAATGAAAGACATAATTGAAAGCTTGAAAAGATGAATAACAAGGAATTGAATGAACTAGAACTTTGAATTAATAATAACTAAGAAAAGATTAGCAATACCGTAATTAGAGAGTGCTTAGATCCGAAATAATAGCAATAAAACTAAACAAAGGTTTTTGAGAGATTTTATTGTAAAGTAGCGTAACTAGGTAAAATAAGACGTAAAAATACAATAGGGCACGAATTAGGTATTTATACTAAACATAAACCGATTTAGGAAGCTTGCGTGAAAAGTCACCAGATCACAGTATACTCGATCGAGTCTGTGCATAATCGATCGAGTACACCACCACTCGATCGAGTCTAAGAGGACTCAGTCGAGTACTCCTTGCTTCAGCACTTTTCTTCGCCTAATATTCTTCAATTCTCTTTCTTTATTCATCTAGATTTCCGTGTCATGTTTCATGTATTTCTTCATGCCATCTCCACGGTGCTATATTTCATTCTTTCGCTCCACGAATGCTTCATTCCTGCATTAAATATCAAACAGCAGAAGTAACAACATTCTAATATAAATGCCATATAAACAATGTAATTTAGCACGAAAACCGTATCAAAAGTAACTAAGGGGAGGCATAGTATATAAATATGAGTCATCAGATATGAATTGAAAAATAAAAACATATGTTAGAGATTATTATACTCATGAATAGAAAAATACAAATTTAAATAGGTTGATCGGGAACGTATAATAGTAACATTACACAACATACAATATACGTTTAATAATAAATTAAAAAAAAATTACAAGAACTTTATTTTGAAATCAACAATCACCTAATAGAACCATAAACCACCTCAAAAAATTATAATAAATTTTATAGAAAAACAATAAGGCAAACGACTTAAACAATGAACAGTAAACTGAGTAGGGAAAACCCTACCTTAGCAATCAACAGTAGAACGAAACTCGAACAATCAGAAAGGCTCCTCTACGAAGTCTTCTCCTATACAATAATCACATAACACAATTACACATTGCACAATCCCCCGTATCTCCCAATTCCATAAATACAATAACCCCAAAAGAATACAAATGACATGGAACTGAAACTTACCAACAGTAGAATAAGAGATTATACGCAAGGACCGCGACAATTGCACACACAACGAGATTAGAGGATGATTAGGGAGTGATTAGGGTAATCGTAAAATGATGAGGTTTGAAAATGGTGTTTTAGAAACTGGCGCGGGATATAAAATAACCCTAAACATTCCCTAATCAAACCGTCAAAACAACACTTCGCCAGACCGGATACTCGGTCGAGTAAAGTTTATACTCGGCCGAGTATCCTCTACTCGGTCGAGTATTCACTATACTCGGCCGAGTATTCCTCGGCAGAACCAAAACAGACCATGTCAACAGCACTACTCGGCCGAGTAGGCTCTACTCGGTCGAGTAGTCACCAAAGAAAATCCGTAGTATTACAACTATATAGTTTTAAATCAATAGCACCGTGTGATGGACTCGATTAAGGGATCTCAATGCAAATATCATATAGTTTGGGTTAAAATTAAATTATATAGAAGCTTGGTAATTTTCTTGAACATGGTCAATTTCCTTAAAATAAAATAATTAATTAAGATGGTCAATTTCCTTAAAATAAAATAATTAATTAGTATAAACATGCACATTTATGGTATTAATTATTATCATCATAAAATTATATATTAAGGGGGCGTTTGATTTGAGGTATTAAAGAAAGGGAAAGGGAATTAAAGTCGATAATTCCCTTTGTTAGTGTTTGTTTGAGACAATCAAAGAGAATGAAACTCCCTCACTTACCCCCAAACCTCTTTAATTCCTTACCCCTCACCCCCCTAATGAATGAAATTTCATTCCCCATTTAGCACACCCACCACCATAATCTGTCATCGTTGTCCCGCACCACCCATCACCATTTGGAAACCGTTACTACCACTGACACCGGCGATATGAATGACTCCCTATAGTCGTCCCCTACTACCAGTGCGGCGCCGACAACGTAACCAGTACACCATCGTCAGCGACATCACCAATACACTATCGCCGACGACCATATCACACCCGTCTACCATCCCAATCTTTGCTTGATTCTCCTTCATCTTCTTTTTGAATGAATACAACTCCGGCATCGACCTGTGCACCAAGTAAAATGATCTTCTTCTTCAACCATGGGTTTAGCCATTGTTAATCAGAGAGATTTCAAGTAGTCGATTTATTTTAACTTTGTGTATCAGGGGGTCTGGTTGTGTAGAGTACGAAAATGGCCATGGTTGTGTTTATGGAGTGCGGTGAGTAGGACGCCGGCATTAGAGCAATCACGGTGGCGTTAGAAGGGGTCATGGTGGGTGCTTTGGTTGTTGGGGGTGGGGAATAATGGATGGTTATGTGGATTTTGATTTGTGTAATTTTTGTTATTCCTTTCCCTTTTAATTGAGTAACCAAACAACTTTGAACTTTTGGGGTAATCCCATACCTTTCCCCCTTTTTCCCTTTCTTAATTTCATTCTCTTTCCCTTTCCCGTACCAAACGCCCCCTAAATTTAAAATCTATGCAATTTTATTAAACTTTATAGTTTATTAGATGTATAGAGATGTTAATTATTTAACATAAAAAAAAATATAATAAGTAGGTTATAAATAATTCAAGTTAGATTCCATAATATATAATATTGCATAATTCTTTCGATTTGATTTAATGCATATATGTAATATATTTATATAAATATATAATCCTCTTAAAATTGCATGCCTAAGTAGTAAAAGTAATTTCGCCAGTAAAGAAAAGAATTGTAGTAACATTGGATATAGTTTTATGATAGTAATCACTCATTTGAATAGTAAAATTAACAATATTATCAACGAGATTAGTTAGCGTGGTCGAAACAACAACGGGAGTAGTGAAATAATCAATATTAATGCGGCAATAGTGAAAGTAACAATAATTAAGGTGGGAGTAGTGAAATTATCAATATTAATGCGGCAGTAGTGACACTAACAATAATTACGGCGGGAGTAGTGAAAGTAACAATGATTACGGGCAAGTAGTGAAATGTTATTACTATTGTTTCATTAATAAGAGTAAAATATTAATAGCGGGAGTAGTGAATTTGTTTCAAAATTTATTTCATCGTAATGTTATGATATGTTATAAAAAATATATTAATGATAAATTTATGGCTTATGCAACTTTAAGTAATTTTATTTAATGAAAAAAAATTAATGGTAAGTAGAGATATCCCGGAGGAAGCCAGGCACCAATACTAGTTATATATAATATTTTATTTAGATAACCAACTCCCCTTCCTTCTTATTATAAGTTATTTTTGACAAAAAAAAAGTCATTTTAGGAAATGATGGGGCATATTCTGCACCCGCTGAGCAAGTAAAAATATTGAGCAAGGTCAAAGAAATCCACAGCAAGTCAACGACTTAGACAACGGCCTTAACTAACGACGCGGCTGTCGGCTTTGTCTCTTGTGCCTCGGCTAGGACAACTAACCAGCCGGGGCACATATCCGCGTACTCATATCCAAGACCCCTCGGCATGGAGTCAACAGGGCCCGCCGGCCTGCCATGGGTCACTCGGCCGAGGGTACATCAGTCTTTCCACCTGCTAGCCACTTGGCCACTTGGCCCCTACGTGACAAAAGGTGAAAGTCTATAAATACTCCTCAACTCTCATTGAGGAAAGGATCCACAATCTAACCTAAAACACCTCATAATCTGGTAATATCTTCCTTATCTCTCTACAACATATACTTCGCCAAGTAGCACACAACTTATCTCTTTAAGTTCACTGACTTGAGCGTCGGAGTGAGTACGCTCGGCCAAAGCCGAGCCCTTAGTTCGTTCATTGTTTCAGGAGAGGCCGAAAGAAGGATTCAACCAAAGACGTCACTCTACGAGCCGCAAGTGGTAACAAATAACTGCTTCGGAATTACACCCGGAACAGGAAAAAAAACCAAAATTTTCTTTTGATATGTCATTTACAATACGTCATCTACATTTTCCAAAGAACTAGTAATATGAGAAAAGAAGTGATTTAAGCCACTAGATCGGTGAAAGGATAATCTTTTCTATTTTTAAAACAACAAGTTTTCGTTAAGAAGGCGAAAATGTTAGCCATTAACAATAAAATGTGGTAATTTTTTAATAAAAAGTTATCAGTAAAGTTTTCTAACAAAATATGAACAATCCCTTTACTATAAAAGCCAAAACATTTTAAGGCTTCTGATTGGTCCCTGAAAATTAGGGAGAGAAAAAGAATTAATTTCTCAAGCACCAAGATTTAATTTCCCTCTCTCCTATTTCACTATTAAGGGCTTGTTTGGATTGGGGTAAAAGAAGGGGAATGAATAAGGGAATGATAGGTAAGATGCATTTTCCATATATGTTTAGCATGAGAGTAATATTCAAGTCCTGGATCTATTACCCTCATGAAAAGGTAATACATTACTCACCCTCCCCCCGGTAATGATTAAGGGAGTACAAACATCTACTCAGTAATCATTACTCTTATATACCAAACCTGTCATCAATGAATTCATTACCCAAGTAATTAAGTTCTCCGGTAATTATCATCCAATTAAAATTTACCCTCGGATTATTCCATGAATTTCAGACAAGTCCTAGTTCTCCCACCACTCACTCCTAGAAAGAAGAAAAATTGTCTTCTTTATCCCCTTGAAAAATATTAACCTTCCTTTTATATATTTAATAAATAATTTATTCATATCCTTATTTGTCATTTTACAAAAGATCTAAACAATCTGCTAATCTAAAACTGTCAATTACCAAACACCTCTAAAGCAATTCTACTAAATAAATCTGCTAGTCAAACGTGCTAAATCATTATGCTAGCTAGTTAAATCTGCTTTTGTTAATATTAATCCGTTGTTTACCAAACAGAGTCTACAACTTATTTTGTATATTGGAACATTGATGACAAATCCGTGCATTTTTTGCACGGGACAAAAACTAGTTTTAGGTGAAATTTTAGTTTCAACATACATTTTGTCATTAAATGGAGTATTTGTATTAATAAGTTGCATATTTATACAGGAAAATGAGATGACGCCATTGAGTAATACGCAATTTTGGTATCACTCTTTCACATATACTATGTAAAAGACCACTAGAATGTGGTGGACCTACATAACGGTATCTGAGATTTGGTACTACCTGATAAGGCCTTATCAGATTGTCAAAATAAATCAAGTATTAAATTTGGATTATTCTACATTTCTGCCCACCCGACAGTCTTATAAAAGAGATTTTTTTAAAATAAAATAAAATGAAAAGGGTCCTACACTAAACTCAGGAGGGTTAGGTAGTTCACAAATTCTCATTATAGACGGACACTATCCGTCTATACGTATAGACGGATACCATTTCCCCTCACAAAATACCCATTTGCCATAAAGTGGGAAGCACATGGGGGTGCCCCACCTTATCCCCTCTACCCATTTTATTAGAGGTCTTTACCCGTTTGTTCGCCCAACCCGTCTATACCAAGACCTATTGTAGGTAGTTTTACACAAAAATTCATGTAAAACGGATAATATTTATTTGGCTTTTGTAGCCATTCTTTTATCTGTTTTATATTATACCAGTGTAATAAGATCGTCTTCAGATCAATTGCATTTACTATTGTGATACTAAGTCTACAGTTGTAGGACATATAGTGGGATTTGTTAGTGGTTGTACGTAGTATTTATCTTAATTTTGAGATAAGTCGGACGTACAATTGAGTTAAAGTGATGTTAGGGAGTCGTAAATAAGCTAAGCTTCTTCGATCATGTGAAAGCTGAGGGCGATTGACAGTCCATAGGTGCATCCATGTCGTCCATTATGCATGTTTAGTTGTTTATGCATAACTTAATCTTTATTCATTCACGTTTTAGCTATTTTTAGCACATTGTTACTTTGGTCATGTCCATTCCTAGTTGATTTATGAACTAGTTGCATGTATTGATGTCTACATTATCGAGCAAATAGAAAAGTAATTAAGATTTAGATCAAACATGATAATTGATAAGTATCACCCCACCCCCTCTCCTTTCAAAAATTCAAATCTTATTTTTTTGCAATTGTACGTCATTTAATAGTATCGATAAAAGTCGATTAATAGTATCGATAAAAGTCGATGAATACTCATAATCATGATTTAGATTCGAAACTATTTAGTTCAAGAAATGTAACCGAGGTATGATTATGATAATCATAATTTTTGGAAAGTAAACATGAGTTTAATTCATCGTAAGCTCATAAATCATACTCCGTATATGGGTGAGACAAACAACATGGATGAGTTTAAATCAACTAAAGTAGTGTTTGGAAAGGAGAGATTGATTTCATTTTCATGATTTCAATTGTAGAAATCAAAATGTTTGAATTCAATTCCAAGTCCAATTCCAAAAGTTCGTTTTGAAAACCAATGGAATTGGGCGGGACCGATATAGGTCGACGCCATCGGCAAATTTTTTTTATTTGAAAAAAATAAAAAATTTCATGGAAAATATTTGTGATCGGAAAAAAATATAGAAAATAAAAATATTGCGATTAAATTTGCATATAAAAAAGAAGTAAATAGTGATGAAATTGAAATGACTACTACTTCCTTCATTCAACTCCACTTTACCATATTTCCTTTTTCATCCATTCAACTTCACTCTATCACTTTCCATAAAAAGTCAGGAAAATGACCCTTTTATCCTCATGGCAAACAAGTATTTACTCAAAATGCCACTAGTTGGCCCACATAATTACTCACTCAAAACTCACTCTAATTATAAACTAACCCAATTAGTAACCCCTAATCCAACCCACTAAACTAAGCCTTCCCTCCATATTTCCCTAACCCAAACCAATATACCCCTCATATCCATTCAAAATTCTTCCAGAATTTTCCAACCCTAAAAGTTCACCAACCAACCACTCATCTCCCCATTTACTCCTCTCACATCCCTCTCTAGAATCATCTGAAACCCTAAATCCTCCATTCTCTCCTTCTCTCTAACGCCTCCTCCTTTGTTCTCCCTCATTTTCTTTGTCACTTGCAAGATCTCCTCTTTTTTCTTCATCAACCTTCAATAATCTCCCTCATTTTCTCTGTCAATTGCATTCATTTTCGTTCTTATATTCATATGGCGTCTTCACATACAAATTGTTCCAATGAGTGTCTTCATTGTGTTTTGGATTGGTACAGGCTTAGTTCTTCTGAAGATGATGAATCTGGGCCTGACTCATTTCCTCCAAAAACTTTAGATCCTGATTCCAAAGATCCGTCTTTCTTAGTTGATGAATATGATTAATCTGCTCCTGAATCACCTCCTCCAAACTAAATAGTGTCTGACTCCCTAGATCCGGATGATTTAGGGTCTCAAGTTGAAGAAACGGAGTTCGATGATGGTTTTCTGGTTATTCCTAAGTCCCCTGAGAACGTTGATCCTGGTGTTTTAGAGGATGGTGGATCTGGTGAGCCTGAATCACCATGCACAAAGTACTTGAATGGTTATCTGAAGAGAATGGATGAGAAGCGTCGAAAATCCGTTGAGAAAAATACGGCGCCTTTTAAATCTGTGGAGAACGAGTCTCCATCACCAAGCTCAATAAAATTCATGGCTTATATGGCTAAATTCAATGCTAAGCATTAAGTATTCAAAGGTGTTTTGGTATAATTCCTAAATCTAAACCTTTTATTGTTAATTTCATTATTTTTTGAACAGCTCGTTTCATATAACTGTTGAGATTTGACTGATGTTAGGAATAATATGTAGGATTTGTGTGTGTTTCTATACTTTTGTTTCCATGTTATTGTTATTGTTATTGTTTTGATATCTTTGTTGTGTTTACACTGTCAAAATTTTCTGATTGAATGTTGTGTTATTGTTGCTGTAATTAAAATGGACGATTTAATGAAGGACTCATGTTATTGTTATAAACTGGCCCAATTAGTGACCCCTAATCCAACCCACTAAACTAAGCCTTCCCTCCATATTTCCCTAACCCAACCCAATATACCCCCCATATCCATTCAAAATTCTTCCAGAATTTTCCAACCCTAAAAGTTCACCAGCCAACCACTCATCTTCCCCATTTACTCCTCTCATCCCTCTCTAGAATCATCTGAAACCCTAAATCCTCCATTCTCTTCCTCTCTCTAACGCCGCCTCCTTCTTTGTTCTCCCTCATTTTCTCTGTCACTTGCAAGATCTCCTCCTTTTTCTTCATCAACCTTCAATAATCTCCCTCATTTCCTCTGTCAATTGCATTCATTTTCGTTCTTATATTCATATGGCGTCTTCACATACAAATTGTGAATCAATTGGTAAAATTACTCATGTTGGGTCAAACCGAGTCCTAGTAAAAGACTACTCACTAATCATGGTTCTTATCTAAAACTAAATACAT
The DNA here is from genome assembly GCF_048544455.1 of Silene latifolia. Classification (NCBI taxonomy): domain Eukaryota; kingdom Viridiplantae; phylum Streptophyta; class Magnoliopsida; order Caryophyllales; family Caryophyllaceae; genus Silene; species Silene latifolia. The sequence goes on from NC_133538.1 coordinate 145,109,809, forward strand.
TTATAATAATTCTAAACATGGTATTAAACAAAGTAAAGTGATAAAGATTGAAACTTTAACAACTAATCTTAAGACTAAACATGAATAAATTAACACTAATTATAGTAAGAGTAATAAAGACTACAACTTTAACTAATTTAAGAAGACTAAACTAATTAAAAACATAACATTAATTTAAATAACAATAAGTAAAAGAAAGAGAAGAAATTATACCTAACTTGTAATTAAATGAAATAAAATGAGAAATCTTCATACAAATATTGTAATTTGAGATGATAAACTAAATCTAAACTAAAAACAAGGAAGAAAAATGGATTTTTTGTTTGATTTTATTGTAGAACAAACCCTAACTATACTACTGTACTCTTCTTCTATTCTTCGTCTTCTGCCCAGAACAACGAAACCCAAAAAGGAAGCTGCTTGCCTCATTCTTCTACCTCCTCTTATTTTCGTGTCCTTCTCTGCCAACTACCCAAAAATCAAAAGAAAAATGGAGGCCCCTCAATACAAGATAGTGAAAAGTTTAAAATATCCTCCCAAATTTGTCCAATCCTGTCTCCAAGTCCTCTTAAATTTTTTCATCCATAATTTTCTCAACTCCTACCATACAACCATAAATATTAATTGTGTAGTAAAATTGTATGTAAAAAACAGTATAAAAGAAGAAGTAAAAAATGCAAATCAGACCAGAGCTACGTCTTCACTCCCAATTATAGTATGAACTAGCATTTCACAAACAAAATCAGAAAAGAAAGAAAAGAGAAAGGATGCTGCGTATATAATTTTAAAAAGCTGCACACATGAAATCAGAGTCACACAGTTCCCCAACTCTCAAAACAGACGACAATAATCAGAGAGAAATGCAGAAGAAACGGCTAAAAACGAGTTTATGGGGCGAAATATCGACACTTTATCGAGTAACCTATCACCGTTACCTTAAACGCTCCTTATTCTTCGAATAAACGGTCCCTAAAGCTTGAGTCTTACTCCGGGTCTTCAATTCCTTCATTAAAGAGCAAGAAAAACGGGATAAAGAACCTAAAAGACGAAACTTTATAAGACGGCGAAAAATGAAACCATCACAAAAATGAGACATTATTACCTTGAAAGATGAAGGAGGAAGTAAGGAGGAGAATGGTATAAAAATAAAGAGGAATGGTGTAGAAATGAGCGTGAAATCCGAGCTTGAAATCGGCCAAAAATGGTGTTTATATAAGTTGTTGTGTTGTTGTTTTTATCAGATTTTTTCGAAAAAAAGAAAGGGGTAAGAGGGTTAGGGATTTGGGGATTGGTCCACTGGTTTTGTGAGGGTGAGTGAGGGTAATAAAATAATAGAAGTAGGTAGTGTGTTGTCGATACGAGATAAGTTGAGAATATATTAGCCTCACATGTGAAAATGTGACGGTCTATAGCTAGACGAATTTAAGACGGAAGTTTACTATCATTAATAATAATATTATTATTACATTATTATTACTATCAGACTAAAATACGTATTTTTGTAGAAATTAAGCTTTAAAAATATTACTTTTATAAATATCGTGTTTAAAATAAAATTAATAAAATTAAATAATTTAAAATTATGAAGTAAGGTAAGTAACGGTTAAATAAATTTTAAGTGTCAAAATGAGAAATTCGCGGGTGTTACATTTATTATGCCCAGAAATGAGCATAAGGTTTGTAAGTTAATCAGATCAATGTATGGACTTGAACAAGCTCCTAAACAATGGCATCATAAGCTTGACGAGGTTGCTCTATCTAATGGGTATAGACTAAATCAGTCGGATAAATGTGTATATAGAAAATTTGATGACAACGGTAATGGAATCATTGTTTGTCTATATGTTGATGACATGTTGATCTTTGGTACCAACCAAAATCAAGTAGACCTTACTAAGGCCTTTTTGTCATCAAGTTTTGCCATGAAAGACATGGGTGAGGCGGATGTGATACTTGGTATAAAGATCAAGCGTGAGAACAAGGGATTCTCTTTGACAAAATCTCATTACATTGAGAAAGTGTTAAAGAAGTTTAGTCATGGAAATTGTTCTCCGGTTAACACTCCAATGGATCCTAGTGTTAAGCTTATGCCTAATAAAGGTGAAACTATTTCACAACTTGAGTACTCTTAAGTGATTGGGTGTTTGATGTATGCTATGACAAGCACAAGACCCGACATCGTCTTTGCCGTTGGCAAGTTGAGTAGATACACAAGTAATCATAGCCTTGAGAATTGGGTTGCGGTAAAACGTGTATTGAGATACTTGAAGCAAACCATAGATTATGGTTTGAACTATGTTGGATTTCCTTCGGTCTAAGAAGGGTATTCCGATGCTAGTTGGATAACTAACATGAAGGATCATTCATCTACTATAGTGGATGGGTGTTATTGCTTGGTGGAGGAGCTATCTCATGGGCTTCTAAGAAGCAAACTTGTATAACAAGTTCGACTATGGAGTCGGAATTCATTGCTTTAGCTGCGGCCGGTAAAGAGGCAGAATGGTTAAGGAATTTGGTTTATGAAATTCCGGTTTGGCCAAGACCTATTCCTCCTATCTCTATCCATTGTGATAGTTCAGCGACTTTGGCTAAGGCCTATAGTGAAGTTTACAACGGAAAGTCTAGACACCTTGGTGTTAAACATAGCGCGGTTCGTGAGTTCATTACTCAAGGAGTTATTTCCGTTGATTTCATGAGGACACATCATAATTTAGCTGATCACTTGCCGAAGAGATTAGCTAAGGACTTGGTTATAAAGTCGGTAATCGAGATGGGTTTAAAGTCCGTCTAGATCTTTAAGATAAGATACCCAACTTCCCTCTAACAAATTTTAGAGGCTAAGTTCAATGTGGAAGGCTTATTGTGGAAGATTGAGGCACATGTTATAATCCCGAAAGGTATGTGCATGACCTGCATGACAAGAGGTTGAAGTTTAATACTTCTTAATGAAATCTTTGACAAAGTGCATTTTGCAGGTGCATGATGAAAGATTCACCTATGTGAGTGTTGGTGAGCCGAAGTCGTATGCTCCCAAAAATAAGTAATAAAGTCCTATTTCCTTAAATTATATAGTAGAGGTAAGTCGGGTGTCGAATCCACAGGAAAAGCGATGTAATTAATGTGTAAAAACTAAAGAGTACAAGTAACAATAATATGGGGGGTTTTGAGATTGATTATAACTAATGAACTAATACGAAAAGGCAATAAGTAAATGAGATGAATTCAGATGGCTAAAGGTCTTGGGTCAACAAACATCCACTTTCAACAAACTAATTGGTCTTCGATTGTCTTTAATTCGATTACTCTCAAGCACTTTATTGTGGAAATACAAGTTTCCCCTTCCTCTTAAGTTTAGTCAACTAACTCGAAACGCGATATTAGAAGACCCTAATTATTGAACAATCTAAGCCAAGCGTCTAGATTTAATCCAACAACAGCATTAATAATCCAAGGAAGCAATAAAGATAACGGTCGTTAACACACGCGGTTAACGATTCGAATTATATATCTAGTCTCTACTTCGTCCTAATAACGATGAAACACCTACAAATTATTAGGGTGAAGTTTTCTACTTTAGTCTAGATTAATTGAACAATTACGGATTCAATTTCTAAACATGCAATAGATTAAAGTAAACAATTACTAATTGATCAGATTAGAAAAAAGAAACAATAATCATAAAATACGAGCAAGAGACATAAACAATACTTGAGAAATAAAAGAGATAAAGAACAATCTCACAATTAATTAGTCAATAGCTTCAATCTGTCGATCCAAAAAAGGGAGGATTAGTTCTTCATAATTTCTAAGCGAAAGTAATTAGGGTTCAAGAGAGTTTTTTCCCCAAATTCCCAATTGAATGAATAATAGCCTTCTAATACTACGGAGTAATAATTCTCGAGGGATAAAACCCTACTAATATTAAGTATCAATGTAATAAGTCTAAGATTAGGAAGTAATACATAAAAACCGACATAGAGCAGTCATCACACGTGCGGGTCTAGCTTGCTGATCTACGGGTCGCGCCAAATTCTACCCGAAATGCTGCATTTTCCTCTTCTATGTAGAAACTTGTTGTTAGGACTTGTAGGTCCAAAAGGGGACAAGGCCATGTGAGAAATCACCAATTAGTAACCTTTTCACTTTAACTTTTTGACATTCACTTGGGCCTTCATTCTTGATTTCACGATCCAAACAATGGATCCATTTTAGCCATGCTTCAATAATCCAATAGCAACCAAAATCACACTTCAAACTCATTAACCCATAATATTGTCCAATTATTATAAATTGCAATTAACAACATTACATGAGAATTAACCCAACTTCCCTTCTAAAAATTCACGTCTTCCGCAAATAGTAACCCAAATCGACCCTAATATATCATACTAAATCCGTCTTATCAAACTTCCCCATACTTAGATCTTTACTCGTCCTCGAGTAAACTCAAAGAACACATTAGTAGCTCATACCAACACCGATCCACAGAAGTATAAGGATGCTAACAAAACGCAATGAAACTCTTACCATACGGGCTTCAACACAACAAGGAGAGATAGAACAGTATTGGAAGAATTCTTTTCTTTTACCTAAATCTCTCATTTTTCCTAGAGCACCCGCCCCTGCGGATTTTCACTCTAGCTTCTCTTTTTTTTCAACCTCACTCTACTCTCAGTGGCACGCAACTCGATTCTTCATTTTACCCGGAGCGCCCTTTCGGGTTTTCACTTCGTCCTCGGCCATATCCCAATCTTGCCTAGGCGCCCTTTCGGGTTTTCACCTAGCCGGGATAGTTTTTTTTCTCTTTTTCAATTTTTTTTTGAACTGAAATAAAAGAAAACAATACAAGGATAAATGACTACAAATCGGAACGATTATCCCTCCCCACACTTGAATGAAGCATTGAGGTCCTCAATGTTGTAGCGACATAATAAAGGGAAAAGGAGAACAAACCTTAGTCAGAAGACTCAATAGACATGTCAATCCTAAACACCGTGTAAAATAGAGCAATTCACACACCACACCTCCTCCCCACACTTGGCCATCAGCATCTTCCATGAAGTACAATTACACAAGGCCAACAAAAGACAAGAGTAACAAAAGAAGACTAACGCCTCTTATTTCTCCAATCCTAACCAAAGACCATGTAGCTCTAATAACATATGTGTCAGCAACAGAATGCACATAAATAAAATACTTCCGCAACTCCGAGCTTACACGGTCAGTCCTTATCTCCTCTACACCAAATCAACAATCCATCCAACCACATTAGCAAGGTGCCCACAACAACGCACCGCGGTTTCTCCACACCGTAGCCACTATCCTACCCATCCGGCCTTCTTTGTCTCCCACTTATGTCGCCAAACACCATAAATCAAGGCAGTTCCGATTGTTTTTTTTTTTCGTTTTTTTTTCACCCTTTTTTTTGCGTAAAAGTTGCACACACAAATCTATGGGTTGCCTCCCAGAAGTGCTGTTTTTTAACGTCATTGGCTCGACATCTCATGGAGTGGTGAACCAACCGACTTAAGAGAAAGTTAGAGATTTACCTGTCAAAATCTCCTTCAGCTGAGTGATTAGTAGTCAAGAGCGGAACAACTCAATGCCCTTAAGAGTTTATCAAACACGCTAGCAAAAGAGTCAGTGAAATAACAGTAGCAGCTCAATATTGATTGAAACAACACATGAACGAAAGAGGTATAAGCAAATAACCAGAATTTATCCGAGCCCCTTGATTGTTCCATACTAGCTACTAAATCACGATATGGCTCTTTATAAGATAAGAAATCAAAAGGCAAAATCAAGTATGTAAAGGAGAAAATATAAGGAGCTTTGGGAATTACCTTGTCTATCTCCTTTCGATGAGCAGTTGGTGATTCCTGTTTTTGAGATAAAACCTCAAGGAGATCATCATGTTGTACTTTCTCATCATCTTTGAGTCTACTCTCTTGACGGTTTATACTCAGTTCTTCACTCCCTATCAGTAAAACTATAGGTTCTCCAAAGGGTAGGGTGTCCTCTATGTTGTCAAACATTGAAAGATCATCTCCAACATCACTAAGGAGGACCTCATCCACTTCCTCATTGGCTTCACTTACCTCAATCAAACGCCCTTCATTTACATCCTCCAAAATAACACTCAAGATATCCTCAAACTTGGAATCCTCGTTCAAAACACTATGAATCGAGGAATCATCCTGCACGTGTATCATCTCACCAATAGCACAACAAGGGTCAATTGACATTAAAATAGAGGGAGAGGGTAATGAATGTGTCAAATTATAACCATTCTCCTCATCATCATCATCCCAAAAGCCATCATCATCGCTATCGACATCACTCTCTTTATAAGAGTGCTTCACATCAAGTTCAAGAGGAAGGGGGTCATGACACTTATCAACATGCTCAGCTTGCCACTTAATATAATAAGAATCAAGTTCTTCTTGTGTCACACGCTTATCAAAGTGATTAGTCGCTTGTTCAACTCGATCCTCTAAATCTTGACTAACTAGCAGGTTAGTCTCACATGGGGAGGGAGTAACATTAACACAAGAAGAATTCACATCAGCCACATAAGCACGTATCAAATCCTCGGTAGACAAAGGTGAGTTATCATGACAATTAAAAGCATCAGAATAAAGGGGTTGAGGTTGTATAGGAAGTGAATTGTCTCGCTCCCATTCTTCAATGTCATAAGCCAAATATTGAAAAAGCTCCCACTTTTCCTCATAGCTCAACCCATTAATGAAATTTCCTCCACTTAAAGAATGAACATTCCCAAGAGTCTCCTTATTTAGACCATTATAAATTACATGACAAAGCTCCCATCTTTGAGAAGGATGACGACATCTTATAACATATTCATGTAACCTTTTAAAATATTTATAAAACAGTTCATTCTCATATTGGGCGAAATATTTAGTAGCCATCTATCAACTAAACTAAACTAAATAAAAAGACTCTTTACTACAAAACACAAAAATTAGCTAATGCCTTCCCCGGCAACGGCGCCAAAATTTGGTGAGCCGAAGTCGTATGCTCCCAAAAATAAGTAATAAAGTCCTATTTCCCTAAACTATATAGTAGAGGTAAGTCGGGTGTCGAATCCACAGGGAAAGCGATGTAATTAATGTGTAAAAAGTAAAGAGTACAAGTAACAATAATATGGGGGGGTTTTGAGATTGATTATAACTAAGGGGGTGTTTGGTTGGACCTTTTGGAATGGATTGTAATGGATTCAGTCCATTCCAATGTTTGGTTGGAGCATTTTGGAATGGAGTTAGATATCTGATGGATTCTAACTCCATTCCAACCCCTTGGAATCCCATACCCACATCTCCCCCCAAGTTTCCAACTCCATTCCACCTAACACATTATTATTTTCATTCCCAGATTGAACCAAACAACTTTAAACATGTATGGGGTTCTAACTCCATACCTCCTTGGAGTTAGAATCCATTCCATTCCATACCTAATGTTTGAACCAAACGACCCCTAATGAACTAATAAGAAAAGGCAATAAGTAAATGAGATGAATTCAGATGGCTAAAGGTCTTGGGTCAACAAACATCCACTTTCAACAAACTAATTTGTCTTCGATTGTCTTTAATTCGATTACTCTCAAGCACTTTATTGTGGAAATACAAGTTTCCCCTTCCTCTTAAGTTTAGTCAACTAACTCGAAACACGATATTAGAAGGCCCTAATTATTGAACAATCTAAGCCAAGCGTCTAGATTTAATCCAACAACAGCATTAACAATCCAAAGAAGCAATAAAGATAACGATATTTAACACACGCGGTTAACGATTCGAATTATATGTCTAGTCTCTACTTCGTCCTAATAACGATGAAACACATACAAATTATTAGGGTAAAGTTTGCTACTTTAGTCTATATTAATTGAACAATTACGGATTCAATTTCTAAACATGCAATAGATTAAAGTAAACAATTACTAATTGATCAGATTAGCAAAAAGAAACAATAATCATAAAATACGAGCAAGAGACATAAACAATACTTGAGAAATAAAAGAGAGAAAGAACAATCTCACAATTAATTAGTCAATAGCTTCAATCTGTCGATCCAAAAAAGGGAGGATTAGTTCCTCATAATTTCTAAGCGAAAGTAATTAGGGTTCAAGAGAGTTTTTTCCCCAAATTCCCAATTGAATGAATAATAGCCTTCTAATACTACGGAGTAAATAATTCTCGAGGGATAAAACCCTACTAAGATTAAGTATCAATGTAATAAGTCTAAGATTAGGAAGTAATACACAAAAACCGACATAGAGCAGTCATCATACGCGCGGGTCTAGCTTGCTAATCTATGGGTCGCGCCAAATTCTGCCCGAAGTGCTGCATTTTCCTCTTCTATGTAGAAACTTGTTGTTAGGACTTGTAGGTCCAAAAGAGGACAAGGCCATGTGAGAAAGCACCAATTAGTAACCTTTTCATTTTAACTTGTTTGACATTCACTTGGGCCTTCATTCTTGATTTCACGATCCAAACAATGGATCCATTTTAGCCATGCTTCAATAATCCAATAGCAACCAAAATCACACTTCTAACTCATTAACCCATAATATTGTCCAATTATTCTAAATTGCAATTAACAGCATTACATGGGAATTAACCCAATTTCACTTCTAAAAATTCACGTCTTCCGCAAATAGTAACCCAAATCGACCCTAATATATCGTACTAAATCCGTCTTATCAAGTGTGAAGTGTAGCCGCTTCAAGAGGCTTGGACTTGGCTTCATATACTCTCATGAAAGGATATGGACACAAGGCGTTCAAAAGTGTCAAGTTTGTAACTTTAAGAGTTTATTGAGTCTATGTGTATGTTATCTTCATGTATTCAATATGGGTTGAAATGTTCAATCCGTGGGACACCTTGATTCTCGAATATTTGGAATGTGTAATATACTAATGTGGAAGTTCAATCTTTGGGACACTTTCATTTATGCATAGATTTGTTGCTTTGTTTTTTTATTTGGAAACAAGGGATACACTTAAATGGGGGAGGAATGTTAGTGATTTTGATCACATTACATTTAAATGTATTCGGGTTTTCGTGTCAAAAGTGGGTTTGAGCTCGGAATCGTTATAATGTGAGTAGGGGAATACAGAGTGTATGCTCATATAATCGGATTTATCGAGTACATGGTTAAAGTGGATAAGGGACCCACTATTTATAAGTGTTGTCGTAGTATATTACGTCCCCTATTAGGTTTATATACTCGGGGTTAAAGTATATTACATATACTTAGTGAAAAACAAGAAGCAAAATTTGACAATTATAAAATTAGTTACGTCCCCAATCGGGGTGATTTGTCCCCAACAGGGGTGTGTTTGCTTAGTCTTTATTTCACGCAAAATAAGTCATACTTTGGCAGTTATCATTCGGTTGTATTTACTAATGATTGGTTGGAATTAAAACCAACAATCTTTTCCTCTCAATAAGTGTGCTATGCATGTGTATGTATTGCACATATATAAACATTTCAGAATGTGAGAAAACATACGAAACACACATTTGCATTTTTTCGTTTTTGACATTTAACAAAGTATAAACCAACCCTGTTATTGTTTCTTGTCTTTGCTCTTTGCTTTAAGACAAAGGAATTGTCTTATCCTACAGAGATTTCGTGATACCCAAAGGCTATAGGGTCGAAATACTCTAAGAAAAGTGTGTTTAACACGATTCGATTGGGTGTAATAAACCGTCTTATATTGTTTTCATTTCTGTTTTAGTGCCTTTATTTGTATAAGTTACTTGTTTGTAATCTTTGTAATACAAAAACTACAACAATAAAGTCATGAATTAACCATGTAACATTATGGCTAAAATATTCAAATTGTGTATAGTGTAGGTGTAACTACTAATACTATACACTCACTAACTTATACGAGATGATTGTATACATACAAAGATCCCATTTCACGTTATATGTCTTATCTTAGTTGCATTTAAAATTGGTACACACAAATTACAGTCTCCTAAGAGCATCCGCAAAGGTGAGACTCCCCATATTTTCTTTTTCCTTCTCTTATTCATCCACCTCATTTTCCACTAACTTTTCCATTTACCCTCCCCAATTTATATTTACATCTATGCAACAATGGGGTTCCCCAACATTATTAATTTACACCCAAAAATTTGGGAGCCTCCCCAAAAGCAACTCAAAATACCTTACTTGTTCTTTGGGGACCTTCCCTACAAATAGAGGAGCCCCATTTGTTGGGAGGGTGTGTGCAATAATGGAGAGGGCATATGGGGAGGTTAGCTTCCCATCTTTATGGATGCTCTAGAAGAACCACCTAAAAATAAACGGACCCAATAGGGAAAAAAACAACAAATTTGGTTGTGGCAATTCGTCGAACACTTAGCGAACATAAAACAAATTGTTGGCAACAAAAACACATTACAAAAATTTGAAGATCCATCAATACTTTGGTTCATTATATTCAGACATTTAGTTATTCATTCATTCCAGATTCAGCAAAACCAAACAGTCTCGCAAATTGAGTTTCTACAGCAAGAAAATCAATTACTTCCCAATGCACATACCTAGGTTCGTTAATGTAGTTACTTTAATAAATCACCCGATTTGCTATGCTAATACCGTACCCGAACTTCCATAACAATTATGCAAACGAAAAAAAATAAGAAACACAACAAAATGGAATACAAAAGTAGCAGTAAATACCCACAATTAAGAAACAAATAGAGTTAGCTACATAAGGTGATACTTGCTGGAGGTTTTCAACGATGAAAGTCAATAACAAGGTTAAATAATTACCGGCTTTCGCCAAAAAGTTGATGGTGATGAGCACAATCTAGCAAATCATTGACATGATGTAACATGATGACGCTTATGGATCAGTCTCGTTCCTGTGTTTTCTGGGGCCCTAGGCAAAATCGTAGATCAGGGCTCCTTTAAAAAAATTTATTACTACATAATAAAAAATTTTAAAAAAAACATATAACGTCAATTTCTTTCAAAAGTTCGTTCTCGATTGATAAAATTGCAAGACCATTCAATCGTTCTTGTGACATTGATGACGTCAAGTAGGTTTTGATCAACTTTCACTTCGAAAAACTTCTTTCACCTGAAGCTACTGTCACAGAACTGTTAAAAAAATTCTATAAGCAATAGAAGCATTCGGATAACAATTTGCACTTATAACAAACTCAAGAATTTTAGTCGCTGACATTAGTTTATTTGGCAAGGTAGATTGTAGGACTTTCTATTCAGAATAAAGATCATTTTCATCCAATGACTTTAAATAGCTTGAATCAAATAAAAATCCAAAAATACTTTCAAAAGTCTTTAGTTGCTCAAATCTTCTTTTTAAAGAAGAAATTGCCATATCAACAAAAACAACAAAATACTCATGTCTAAATAAATCTTTAGGTGACTGGTTTTGTTCTTCGTCTTGATTATTTTCATCAAAATGTCTCTTTCTAATAACACGACGCTTTGTCGAAAGGGTAGGTTCTACATCCATATCAAGTGCAATACTTTTAGCAATGTTCATAGCAGATATGAAACCTTCATCTCTAAATTTTTCAAAATATGACAACATGCCTTCAACTCGTTTTAGCAAGGCTGTACATCCATATCAGCCATTTATTTTGCCTGGGTATTGGGATTTTAGGAATACAGAAGAAAAGAGAGTAGGATTTAGGGTGAGATCCACCGTTTTTTTGTTTAAAATATATTTCTTTTTCTTTTTTAATATGATTTTTTCCCTTTCCTTATTGTTAATTATACTAATATTATTATAAGTCCTAGAAAAATGGGCCCCTTTTTACCCTAGGCCACCGCCCCTCCAAACTACGCTCAGAACCGGGCCTGTTATGGACATGGCGATTACGTTAAGCGGCAGGGGCAAAAGCAAACCAACCGCCAAATGAAAGCGGTGACCATGACAAAGGTAATTAACGAAGGAGAAAGGAGTAATAAATGAGGAAGCAAGAATCAGTGGCTGATTACGGCTGCTGATTACGAAAGAAGGAGCAAGCACTAATTAGGAAGCTGACTGACAAAACCAAGTGGCATGTATGTAAATAATGATGTCAGCAAAGGGTATAAGCATACTAAGGGGCGTTTGGTTGGAGGTCTATAAGAAAGGGAAAGGGAAACAAAGTTATTGATTTCATTTGTTGGTGTTTGTTTGACACAAACAAAGAGAACGAAATTCCCTTCCTTACCCCTCAATCTATCTAATTCCTTACCCCCCCCACCCCCAAGGTATGAGATTTCATTACCCTTGTTACCTTTCAACCACCTAATTTTATAGATACCTCATTTCTACACCTCCCGCCAACCACCCAGTAATGATTGGGCTGCATGTTTGATACGCGGAACGATTTATGACAGTCCGTAAGTTCATCGTTAAGTAATAGCTCAAACACTCGAGTCAACCCCTTGGTCATCACCTACGCATCGATACGGTCGTTTTGACAGTAATTAGAGTTCATTTGGAGTCCGGGTCAAAAACCGCTTCATTTTATAAAAACCGTTTAAATGCCGAGTCGGAATATTCGGAATGTTCTAGAATTCTCTGGATATTTATTCCTATTAAAATTAATATTTTAGGTAAATATCTACCATAATATTGTGTTTCATGGAATAAGGAAGTGTATATCTACCGAAATTCCATAATAAAATGCGGAATTCTTTCTTGCTGAGGAGGAAACCTCCGGGGAAATGACGCAGCAGGTGTTGCGCCTCTTCGAAGGATCACAACAGCTGCTGCGCCTCTTCTCCAGCCCTCTTTTCGCCTTTTTCAGAATATTTCCGTGATTTGTTTCCTAATTTGTGTCATTCCTAAACTCTTCCATATGTTTAGTATAAAAAGAGGCCTCCGCCCTCCATATTTGGCACGCGAGTATTCCGCCCCTTCTCTCTCTCTCTCTCTCTCTCTCTCTCTCTGCATTCTAGACTATGCTATTGCCTTTCGACACCTACGTGCTTGATCAATCGACCATGTAAGCTCAGATCATTCTGAGTCCCAGTCACGTTGCATAGACCGACCAATTTGACCAACTCCACGTTTAATAAACCTAATCAATCTACTAAATCCTCTAACGAGGGCACTTTCCACGCATATTCGAGTCGAACAATCACTAAAACGATAACTTTAGTCAATCTCATTTCGTCAAACATGTAAGTCCAAGGGTGTAAATTCCATTTTATTATTGTACTTTATTTTGTATCAACTAATGTAGATCTATATCAAAAGCACGTTCGAAAACCGATTTAAAATCAATCTTTTGAAACCGTTTTTACGAAACAATAGAGGTCAGGCGTTGAGAAGAAACGCACCAGCAGCTGCGCCTCTTTGAAGGATCGGAGCCTTGCTGCGCCTCTTCCAGAGGTTGCTTGCTGCTCCTGCTCTTCTTCTTCTTCATCGACCTCCTGCAAATTTCTCTTTTTCTTATTTCTTTCATTTTTCTTTGTTTTCTTTTTGTTGCTTCAGTATACAATTCATGTTTTAACAATTTCCTTTTAATTACAATGCTTAATTCGTCCTTAATCCCGAGTAATTCAATAGTTGCGGGTTTTCGCCGTTTTAATTCAAATCGATTCTTCGGGTTTCGACTTGTTGATGTCGAGGTTCTTGATTCCTAATTTGATACATAAGTTTTCTTCCGAATCTTATTTGTCCAGTTCCATCTTAATTTAACCTAAAGTTTCGCCTTTTTGTATTTCCGACACGAATTCATCGTATAATCATAATCATATAAACCGCTGTAATTTCCCGTTTTAATTCGTTTTATGACTTGGCCAGATATATATAATCGGATAAATATAATATCGATAATTCATCCTAAATCTACCAATGAACGATAACAGTGTTGCGGTTCTGACTTCACAGCCAGAACCCAGCTCTAGAACAGGCGCATGAAATGTTGCGCCTCTTTAAGAGGACGCAGCAGATGCTGTGCCTATTCTAGGTTGGTTTCTGTCCCTGAACTCTTTCTCGCTTTGACGTAGCTCCTAATTACGTTTCAAATCAACTACTATTCGTATTATCACCTCTAATCTGACATATTTTCATATTTTAATTCCAATCTCTTTTTTTCTTTTTTTTTCTTCTTTGAAATCCCGTCTTTGAGCGTGCTTTTGACGTAGATCAAATAAAGCTTGTAATTTTAATTATTGTAATTCATTTATCGTAATTATTATTATGTATGATTTAATTGTATGGCATCCATATGTAATTAATCTAACTTCCAAGTTCGACCAAATTGTTTGCTAAAACACGTGTTAACCGACATAGTTTAATTTCACATGCTAGGATTAGTCTATGTTTGTTGCATTGCATGTATTACATAGATGACATATCACATATGAACAATTTCCCTATCATTAGTAGTGGCCGCTATCGAGGCGGGCGGGATTAGGTGTTCGAATTAAAGAGCTTCCTAATACGTACCCTCACCCCTTACTCAAAATCTCTTTGAACATCCATGTTCATTGGCATCACGAGAGTCATTCTAGACATAGAATGCTAAGGGTAACGAGTTCTTAGTGTTCATGTCATTACTTTGTGTCTTGACGTGGCGCGAGGTATTCGAACGGTTTCCAATTTTTCCACAATAAATTGGTGGCTACTCGACAAATACATGCTTATTCGACCTTTCACCGGTTTCAATGCCTCACAAATCGGTAATGGCCCATGACGTGCTTTGGCAAACCAAGGTTCCGTGGGAAAAGTGCCGCCGCCTCGAAACCAACGTGCGGGTGGCCCATGTCCACAGTTTGGCGACTCCGATGGGGATGATACACTTACGTGTTACTCAGGGTAAAACTTGAACAAGGTTAGGGAATAGTTTATACGAGACAGTTGTCGATTTTCATTACTCGTCCTTCTTAGGTCGTTTCATTTGGTCTTCCTAGGCCCTAAACCAACTCATTCGACCAATCGTCCCGTCCGGACGGTCCAAATTCTTATTTGGGCCTAAAGATGGATAGCGATTGACGTCAACCATACTGCAGTACATACTCATGTTTGTATCGAGAGCTTTCAAACTCAAAGAAATGGACTAGGAACCGACCTTACTCATGTTTGGCACGGACCTCTCCACATACCAGGGTTTTATTGCTTGATATGGCAACCCTATAACACCCCTGATTTTCGGCTAAATTAAAACTTACTTTTACATACAAAACTGACCGAAATACAAGGATATTATAATTAATATACAAAGGGGTTGTTTGGTTGCCTTTTAAAATCATGGGAATTGGAAAATCATGGGAAATGGCTAAATGGAGTCTTGTTTGGTTGCCCAATTCATGGGAAGTAGAACTTCCTATGGAACTCCAATTCCTACATAATGGAGGAAATCACTTACCTAGCCCCCCTAGGTAAGTGGGAGTTCCCACATGAACTGAAGTTCCCACATTCAACCAAACAACATTTACACAATTCATGTGATTTTCAAGTTCATATGAATTTAATCTTCCCAGGAACTTCCTATAGCGAACCAAACGACTCCAAAGTCTCTTAATACAAATCACTTTTACAAATTAAAATATAAAATAAAACAAAAATGTTACAAAGCTTTAAATAAAATCTTGACTCGAAATCAAATCCTTTTTGAACTTTTGAACTGCAGCGGAAGTCACCTGAAAATAAAATCTGAAAACAGAAAGGAACTACCCCCATGACGAGTAGCCCAAATGGGAAAAACACGTCAGCCGGAAAGCTGAGTAACAGATAATACCTCAATAGAAGCAGCTTAATTTTGGTCATGGCGTGGAAACACAGACATGTAAAAATAAAAATAAACAGAGAGAATAATAAAAACACACCCCGTAAACTAGTCTGAACCTCTAACTTATTCCATACTATCCTTTAATACAATACACAATCCTCACCTCTATAATTACCCAGCTAATTAATTTATCTCACTCATTACTCCGTCTCATAATATAGTACTCCAAAGTAACCAGATATCGTATTCTCATCGTCGACCCTAAGACCAAGGATAAGGGGTGAGTGAACTGGCGGATAAAAACCGCGAAACAATATTTCCATCTCAATATCAATTTCAACTCAAATAACTCAATAACCATGGTCACTCTGGACCGTAAACATAACTCGGCTCATAGGCCCCATAACTCAATACCAATAACCAATTTCCATCTCAATTTCAATATCGATATTGTCAAAGGTTCAAAGAACCGTGTTCAA
This sequence comes from Silene latifolia, assembly GCF_048544455.1. Lineage (NCBI taxonomy): Eukaryota > Viridiplantae > Streptophyta > Magnoliopsida > Caryophyllales > Caryophyllaceae > Silene > Silene latifolia. Next base: position 145,126,025 of record NC_133538.1, read on the forward strand.
CACTTAGAGTATAAACTCAAAGCTACTCTCCCACAAGTCAAGGACAGAGAATACGACAACGATGACACAATATATAACTAAAACCAAATCTCAACTCAAAGCAATGATCGATGCATAGACGACGATACCTAGGCTATGCTTATCTCTTTGCACTTAAACATATATGTCCCCCATATTAAGCACACTTTCTCATATTATTTAATTATATACCAAACTTGGCAAACATTCTCGTAATTCTTTTATTAGGCCTTAACAATCATGCAGCCTACCCGTCAACCTACGACAATTCGGCTAAACTCCATTCCCTGTACAAACAACTCAACGGGCCATAATAATACACAGGTTATTCTTATTAATTCAGCCCTGCTCTCGAACCATCTCATTCATAACTTACCCATCTCATAATTCAACCCATCTCACAAACAATATAACTAATCAATCGATTACATACATATATTATATATATACTTATACAAAAATAATTCAATACACCCAAATTAAATTTGCATCACACCACTCAAATAAATAGATAACAATTATCACATATCACATACAACCCCGAACAATAATAAGAATAATTGGATCGGTAAAATCGGGTTACCTTTACTTGTGATAAACAATTGAATCAAGAATAGGGAAAATATTTTGTGTATATAGAATGAATGAAACAACGTAATACATTGTGTATTTATATACACCTATTGCCCTAAATTTGTTACCTAATACAATTCTATATACTTTAGGTAACCCAAGATACATAACTTAATCTCCAAGATATTACGACTACCTAATATCGTCTAATACTCCCCCTCAAGTTGGAGCTCGTGGCACACCGATGCCCAACTTGAACTGCAAATATGCAAAAGCTTCACCACCTAGAGCCTTAATAAACAAGTCTGCAATCTGCTCTTTGCTTCTTACATGAGAAGTCGAGATGGTCTTATTCAGCAAGTGATGACGAACAAAATGGCAGTCGATTTCTATATGCTTAGTACGATCATGAAACACCGGGTTTTTGGCAATGTGTAATGCAGCCTTATTATCACAGATTATTTGCATGGGATGTACGTGATCAATTCCTATTGAATGTAGAAATGATTTTATCCAAATCAACTCACTCGTTACCGCAGCCAATGCCCTATATTCTGCTTCTGCTGATAACTTTGCCACAGTGGCTTGCTTCTTTACCTTCCATGAAATGGGTGTATTTCCCAGTGCAACAAAATACCCCGTTAATGATCGTCTAGTCAATGGAAAAGTTCCCCAATCTGAGTTTGAATATCCAAATAATTTCAATTCGGAATTTCGCTGCATTATTACTCCTTTTCCTAGTGTTCCCTTGATATAACGAACAACACGCAATGTCGCTTCCATGTGTTCCTTTCATGGCTCGTGTACAAATTGGGACAGTATGTGCACTACATACACCAAATCTGGTCGTGTAATTGTCAAGTAAATCAAACGTCCTACCAATCGTCTATAAAGCATAGGATCGTTGAGTACATACCCGTCTGACAATGCCAAATTGTGGTTCGGCTGTATTGGCGTGAGTGCAGGCTTCGCTCCTTCCATACCTGATTCTTTAACAATTTCGAGTGCATATTTACGCTGACAAAGAAAGAGTCCCTTTGGTCCCGTAGCCACTTCAATACCAAGAAAATATTTTAGACGTCCAAGGTCCTTAATGCCAAAACTCTTGTCGAGGAACCTTTTGAGTCTAGTACTAGCCTCATCATTATTGCTAACAATAATCATATCGTCTACATAAACCAAAACTCCAACAAATGCACCATCTTTATTATAGGTAAATAGTGAATAATCCGCCAAAGATTGTTCAAAACCATATCCTTTCAAGGAGTCAGCTAACTTAGCAAACCAATTACGTGAGGCTTGTTTTAAACCATATAATGACTTACGTAACTTGCATACCTTGTTCGTTCCTTCAACCTCGAATCCTTGCGGCAGCTTCATATAAACCTCTTCATCTAATTCACCATGTAAGAATGCGTTATTAACATCTAGCTGTGAGATAGACCCCCCTTTGATGACTGCAACGGCCAAGAGACATCTTACACTTCTCATTTTAGCTACCGGTGCAAAAGTTTCATGGTAGTCTACCCCTTTTACCTGGGTAAATCCTTGTGCTACCAACCTCGCCTTGTATCGTTCAATAGTCCCATCTGCTTTGTATTTTATTCGATAAACCCCTTTACATCCAATAGGCCGTTTTCCTATGGGTAGATCAACAATTGTCCAGGTACCATTCGACTCAAGGGCTTGAATTTCTTTTTCCATAGCATCTCGCCATTCACTATGCTTCACGGCCTCTGAATAAAATCGTGGTTCTATTCCCGCGTCAAGAGCTGCTAAGTAGCACCTGTGAGAAGAAGAAAAACAATCGTTTGTGACATAGTTAGCTATTGGATATCGAGTACCTTTCCGTGAAGACGTTGACTGGGCTGGATGAGCACTATGCGCAGGGTTTACAAGACGCTTGGATTTACAATAATAGTCCTTCTTCCAATACGGATCAATTTCTCCCGAGCTCCACGACCAAGAGCTTTCGCTGAAAATTGGTCCTCTGTATTTGAAACTTGTTCCTCTGTATTTACTTCCTTTGGGACTTCAGGTGCGTCGACATCGATATTAATAATCTCATCTGTATTACTCCCCCTTTCCTCGACAAGCTGAGTAGTGGTGCTTCCTTCATTAACAAAATTATCACGATCCAACGAAATTAATATAGCTGCTTCATTTTGTGTCTCAGGCGTTGAAATAACAATATCATCCAACCTTTTATCTTACTTTTCGAGCTCTGCCCCAGCGGAAGTACTAGCAGCACATGGAAACACATGTTCATAAAAAGTTACGTCCCGATATTCTAAAATTGTTTTACGTTTGAGATCGTATAATTTCCAACCCTTTTTGCTATGCGGATACCCAATAAAGATACATCGCTTACCTCGTTCACCAAATTTATCCTTTGGTTTATCCTTATTATGAGCATATGCAAGGCACCCGAAAACACGAATATTGTCGAGGATGGGTTTTTCACCATGGAGTATTTCGTAGGGTGTTAGATTATTAAGAATTCGACTTGGGGTTCTATTAATCAAGTAAACCGCTGTCAAAACACATTCCCCCCAAAATTCAATGGGCAACTCAGCTTGAAATCAAAGTGCTCTAGCCTTTACTAAAATGTGTCGATGTTTACGTTCCACCCTACCATTTTGTTGTGGAGTATCGATGTTACTGATTTGAAAAATCATGCCATGTTCATTATAATATTCTTTTAATGTATCCGATAAAAACTCAGTCCCATTGTCACTCTGCACAACTTTTACGTGTTTTCCAAATTGTGTCACGGTCATGTTGAAGAATTTTTTCATCAATTGACTGACCTCCTTTCTATCTCGCATAAGGTGCACCCATACTGCTCTACTACGGTCATCGACAATTGTCAAAAAATAATGCGCACCAGATAAACTACTTATCCTATAAGAGCCCCAAATATCACAATGTATTAAGGCAAACAATTCATCACTTCTTTTATTATTAATCTTGAAAACTGACCTTGTTTGTTTGGCACGACAACAAGGATCACAAACATCACTAGTATTCCAGAATAAATTATGACGAACTAATTTAGAGAAGGAAGGCAAAATACTATTAGAAGGATGACCCAATCTCCTATGCCAAAGATGAGCGTCACCATTTATTTTTACTCTCGACACAGTGTGACTACCATTCTTCATCACGTAAACCCCGTCTTTGTGCTCACCCCGTCCAATCTCCATCTTCGTAGAGTGGTCCTGTATAACACAATAGTTAGCATGAAAAGTCACAAAATAATTATTCTCTTCAACTAACTGCTGAATAGATATTAAATCGCAAGTAAGTGAAGGAACATATAACACGTCTTTTAAGACGAATTTTTCATTTAGAACAACCATGCCGTGTTCTTGAGCAGTGATATTCGAACCGTTTGGTAACCCAACTGTGGAAGGCTTAGCTTTCCAAATATTTTTGAGCAATTCTCGTTTACCAGTCATATGATGCGATGCTCCGCTATCTAATAACCACTCACCAAAAACATTATTTTCCATACCTGTTAATTTATGACTACCTTCGTTTTTGTTGCTTAAAAGACTACGTAAGGCAGTCACTTCATCATTGGTGAGGTTTTGTTGAGAATTCTTTTGCGTATCAGCATCACTAGTGGTCGCGGCATTTGCTACATAGAAATTATTATTTCCTCGTCCTCTGCCTCCACGGCCACGGCCACCACGGCCACGGCCACGTCCTCTTCCGCGAGTTGGATACCCATGTTTCTCCCAGCAATTCTCTTCGGTGTGGTAGTCCTTATCGAAGAATTAGCAATGCGGTGGCGGTGGTTCCTGTTCCCTTCGCTCCTGTCCCGTATTGCTGCCAATTCCATTACCACCTTGACCAATACCCCCGGCTGTCTTGGCAGCCATAGCCGCTTCATGGTTTTCTTCTTTTGTCTTAGTTACGGCTCTATGTCTTTCTTCCCGTAACACAAGAGCATATGCATGGCTTAATGAGGTTATATCATCCTCCATAATCAAGTTCGAACGGATGTTGCGATAGAGATTCGTGTCGAGTCCCATGAGAAACTGGTGTACCTTCTCCTCCTCTTCGCGCTCCTTAAGCAATTCTGCTGCTGCTCCACAAGTGCATTGTGGCACACGACTATAAGTGGACAACTCATCCCATATGGTTTTCAGTTGAGTAAAGTACTCAACGATGGACTGATTTTTACCTTGCTTACAATCATTAAGTTCACTCTTTAGTTGATGCACTCTTGGCGCATTCCCAGATGAAAAACGATCTTTTAATTCTTGCCAGATTTCATTCACTGTTCCGGTGAACGAAATACTAGGGTGAAGTCGAATCTCGATAACGTTTCTTAACCAAGCTTTAACCATGGTGTTGCACTGTCGCCATGCTACGCTCTTAAGACTCTCTTCTTCTCCTGGAACTGCATCTGGCTTTTTGATAGTTCCTTCGACAAAGGCCAATTTATTTTTGGCGTCGAGACCATTCTTGACTGCATCTGCCCATAGTTCGTAATTTTCACCATCAAATTTTATTTGCGTCAACGATAAACTCGGATTGTCGGAAGGATGAAAGATACAACTTGATGACGATGGCGAAATTTGTTCAGGCCTCTTGTTGTTTCCACTGCCACCCGTTGGTCCTTCTCCTCCCGTGATTAATTGTCCGTTGGTCATTGTCCCTGTTTGTTTTGTTTATTTAAAGGAATTGTCTTATTGTGGTGTGGTGAAAAAATCAGGATCGAATCGCTCTGATACCATGATAAACAATTGAATCAAGAATAGGGAAAATACTTTGTGTATATTGAATGAATGAAACAACGTAATACATTGAGTATTTATATACACCTATTGCCCTAAATTTGTTACCTAATACAATTCTATATACTTTAGGTAACCCAAGATACATAACTTAATCTCCAAGATATTACGACTACCTAATATCGTCTAATAACTTGAGACTGGCCAAAATCACTCAAAACCCGAAAATAACGATTGGAAATTCAAAATTGTTGAAAGAAAACGAGTGGCAGAGAGTTGGGAATGATAGCAATTGCTCAACGGACTTGATAAATAGACAAATAAGTTTGTAAAGAAGAAGTGTAAGCCATGATAAGGAAACTTTGTGTACTTAAAAATTGTTTGCTAGAACTTGTGCAGTAAGGAGGCAACGTTGGAAGGGAGGTTGGGAAATTAAGAGGGCATAAGAACTAATATAGGGTTCACTTTTGAAATCTTTATATATGTATCAAATATTTATAGGGTTTTAGGAATAAGACTCTGGTTGGAAACGAGTATAAGAAAATTCGAGTAGTACCCATGTTGGGGCTGGTGTCCTCTACAGTTAGTGCAAGGACTTATAAATCTCTGAAAGGATCAAAGGGTATACTTTTGTATTATAATAAGTTGGTCCACGTTTATCAATAACGGTTGGCTTGCTAGATAAGTTTGACGTTATTGTCATACAGATGGCGGTGATCAACTGGTCCCTAAAAGTCACACCTATAGGATACGTTTGAGAGATGTGACGGTATGAAAATACAGTCATGTTGATGCCAAAGTTGACTAAGCAGTTAGTCCGAGTTATTTGACTAATAATTAGTCAAAACGCGATATTGAGATATTTTATTTAATACGGATTAAATAAAATGGGCTAAGGCGAATTAAGCAGTTAATTCGTAAATTAAATATAAACGATTATATTTAATTAATGTATATTGAATTAATTATATAATATTGTCTTTGTCGGACATGTATTAATATATCGGCTAATCTTTGTTACTAGACGATGTTTTAATAACCGATAACCGATGACGATTTATAATAAAACCGCGTCATATACATTTAGCGATTTCGAGTCGGAACTCGAGTTAAAATTAAGAGGAAATGAAAGCCCATTTCCCCTCTAGGCTCACGGTTTGGCCGAGTAGAGCAAACAAAAGGAGAGCCTCTCCTCATTTGTAACCTAATCATTTTTTTCATTTGTAAAAATATTAGGGTTTTGGAGGCATTTTTCCTCTGAAATTTCTAGATCTCACATCGTAAAAATTCACAACAATTCTTTCAATATTGCAAAGTAATTAGAGAATACATTTCTAGCACAAGGGCATAGTCTCAGACGGTCTTGGGTGTATCGATTAGGAGGAAATCTACTTTGATTTCTGTTCTTAGGCCGCATCTCAAAGGACCCGAGGTTATTTCTTATGCTTTATCGTTTCTTTGTTGTTTTTCGTTTATGACAATAAATCGCATATTAAATTTACGTTATAGTCCTATAATTTAAGGGTTTTATACGGATATTACCCCACAAGTGGTATCAGAGCGAGGCCACGTAAATTTTTCTATGTGATTTTCATCAAACGAATTTGATTCGATAATTTTGTTGCTTAAAAAACCGTGCGGCAGCCTCTATTTTTCTCTCGGCATATTTTTTTTTTATTTGGCTGTTGCGTTTTGCTTTGGGAACCGTGTCCAGTTTACACGGTTGTAGTTATTGTTGTTTTGTTTCTTGAAAACCGTGACAAACTTTCACCGTCTGATCAGACGATGTTTTGTTTTTTATTTTGTTCTTTGCATATTGTAATTTTAATCGATAATTATTGCAATATGTTAAAGTTGTATCAATTGTAGTTTCAATTCTATACGGATTAGATTAAATTGCAATTGGTTTTAACAAATCGATCTTGTTTTTGTTTGTTGAGGCTCTCGTTTTTTTTTTGTGTACCGCTGGAATTTTTTTTGTTTTTTGCCTTTTGAGCTCTCGGCTTTCAGCTCCAAAATAAAAAAAAAAATTTTTTTGGGTACTATTCACGGCCAGACGTGAAGAAAAAAAAAAAAGTTGAGTTTTTTTTTTTTTTTTTTGGCCTTAACATGTGCATAATACGGATTTTATGCATTCGCTTGATAGTGAAACGGTTCACTCACGTACCATTTAGTTATTTTAAAGCGATTTAAAGTAACGGATTGTAATGAATTAAAATTAAGTTGATTAAAGCGGTTTTGTCACATAATTTTAATTATTAAAGGTGGTTTGGATAAATTTAACATAATTACGGAATTATGTCACGAATAAATTTTATTTTAGTTGATGCATTTTATTTATCGTTATTTTGAATGTTTTAAATGCTTACATTACGTATTTTTTTTTATTTTTACAAACGGTTGTAACTTAGTGTGGCCTTAGTAGAACGTGTTACCGTAATGATGGAACACGGTCTTGGTTGTATTTTGAGATCTCGCATCTCCATTTTGTTTTTCTTTATTACAGTTTTTATTTAGAATGTAAATAGGTTTATATTTTGTAAATTTTAATTGTAATTTTGAGAAGACCAAAGATGGAGACCGGATGCTCACTCATTTGCATGAAAAAGATGGAACATCAAGACAAGCTTCTCGGGTCCAACGGTGGATTCCAAAGTTGTATTATGTTCTTTTTACTAGGATAGGCCACACTAGGAATTTTTATTTACGTTTTGCATTCTTTTATTTATTTTATCGTAACGATAGATTGCATCATATTCCGCCTAAAAACCAAACCACCTAATAATTGCATGAAAACTGACTCATATAGAGGTCACCCGTTAGTTTTCTTTGACATTCTTATGTCACACGATCAATTTTAAGCCATCACCTAAATTAATTCATTCACGTAATGCTAGTTTTTCGTTCACTTAAAATGAATTAAAACTAAGTTGATGGGATCTTCCTCGTATAACCAAAAATTGAGGATGGTCTTTATAGGTCAAACTCCAATGAATGCCTTCTTCGTCGGTAGGCATAATATGACCCCTTCTACGTCGGGTAAGTTGGAACTGATTGACTTATTTTATCTCAACACTATGGTCACTCGTACGATCCTGTGATTATGGTGGACTATAGATAGGATTTACGGAAATCTATCGACCAAGAGTTCTTACGGAAGAACTAGCTAAACAGTTGGCTTATCAATTTACGGAAATTGAGTCTTGGGATCACTTGTATTATTCTTGAGGGAGATCAATTATGCAAGTGCAATGAGTCTACACGTTTAAAATGAATTTTTAATAGACTTAAATCACCTCGATGAGTTGCTTATTTCGTTTTGTTTTTCCTTTCTTTTTCAATGTAGATCACGATTACTTAAACTGCTAATAACAAAATGGCTGGCCGTGCTGACGACCCAATGCCAAGTACCACACTAGACCGTGAGTCCTGGCTTAGGATCTTCATGAATCAGATGAATCAGTCAACTCGACTGAAGAATGATGGATCAAACTTCGCGGACTGGGAGGCGGCATTACGGAATCTTTGCCGCGGTGACGGAAGCTCAAATTTCGTGAGCCCATCCCGTCAAACCCGGGTCCCATCTTTGGAGCTAACGAGATCGCCAAATATAACGATTTCGTCATGGAAGCGGGTGCGATTAAAAACGTACTCATTTTTGCAATGGAATCCAATTTGCAGAAACGCTTCATAGCCCAAGGTGCAAACAAGATTTTCACCACGCTCACCAAGGAATTCTCGAAAGCACCGAGAATCGTGACCTATGAGCATACCACTCGCTTCTTTGATGCGAGACTCGAAAGGGCCAATCGGTTAGCCCACACATTCTCGGCATGATTGAGAATGTCGAAGAGCTGGAGGCGCTTGATTGTAAAATCAGCGAGAACATCGTGATTGACCGCATGCTTCATTCACTCCACGATGGTTTTGCGCTCTTTAGAGCGAATTACTATATGAATGATTTGAAGAAAAGTCCCCATGAATTGCACTCCCTTCTCGTATGACCGAGAAGGACATGAAGTTCGGTGGGAGCTTGAAACAGGATGTTCTCGTTGTGTCAAACAAGGGCAAGGGTAAGGGCAAAGCTTAGGCAGACCTAGCAGTAGGCAAACCCAAGTTCAAGAAGTCAGGGTCAGGTAAGAGTGGGCCTGGTGAGTCGAGCAACTCATCAGGCGCGACAAAGAGCAAGACCGATAACATGGAATGCCATCACGCCACAAGATGGGCATTGGAGGCGCACATGTCTGTTTATCATGAGGACATAAAAGTAGGTCGCGTTAAACCTGTTGGTATGTCTTCTTTCTCTTCTACTTTTATTCATATGATTGAGATTAACCACGCAAGTTACGGAACTTGGGTACTAGATACTGGTTGTGGTTCTCATCTGTGTAATCATGTGCAGAGGCTCCGAAACATTGAACCCCTCGTAAAGGGTGAGGTGGACCTGCGTGTCGGGAATGGAGCACGAGTGGCTGCCGTCTCGAGGGGAACATATGTGATCCGGCTTCCTAGCGGATTTGAGTTATTTTTATATAATCGCTATTATGTACCCAATCTTTCTAAAAACATTATTTCGGTTCGCCGCACTTGACAAACTTGGTTTTTCATTTGTAATAAAGAATAATTCTTGCATTTTCTCATTACACGATATGATTTATGGCAAGGCAGTCTCCATGAACGGAATTTATGTTTTAGATCAGACCACCGAAATATTACACGTAATGAATAAAAAAGTTAAAGGTTGGTGACAAAGATCAAACGTATCTATGGCACTGCCGTATGGGACACATTAATGAGAAACGCGTAAAACAGGTCATAAAGAATGGAGCTATCTCGGCCTTTGATTTTCAATCATTTGGCACGTGTGAATCATGTCTCATCGGTAAGATGGCTCGAATTTCCTTCAAAGGTGTTGGAATGCGCGCTGCTGACCTATTAGGACTCATACATACGGATGTGTGTGGGCCTATGTCAATCACCGCACGAGAAGGCTATAGGTATTTCATCACTTTCACGGACGATTTAAGTAGATATGGCTATGTCTACTTAATGAAGCACAAAAGTGAATCCTTTGAGAAATTCAAGGAATACCGAGAATCGGCACTGAGAACCTACGGGTAGAAAGATTAAAACATGCGCTCGGACCGTGGTGGCGAATATCTTTCTCACGAGTTTGATCAACACCTTAAGGACTGTGGGATTGCCCTACAGTTAACTCCACCTGGAACACCTCAGTTGAATGGTGTGTCCGAACGGAGAAATCGAACACTACTAGATATGGTTCGATCCATGATGAGTCACACGGTGGTGCACGACTCATTATGGGGTTATGCTCTTCGTCATTTGCTCTAATACTTAACCGAAGTCCGTCTAAAGCTGTTGACAAGACTCCATATGAACTATGGAAGGGAACGGTCCCTAACTTGTCCTTTATACGGGTTTGGGGCTGCGAGGCTTATGTCAAGTGGAGACACAAGGATAAAGCTCGGCCCGCGATCGGTCAAGACATACTTTATAGGTTATCCTAAAGGAACACTTGGTCATTACTTCTATTCGCCAACCGAACAACGTGTATTTGTTTCGGCTAGTGCGACATTCTTAGAAAAGGAATTTCTCGAGAATGCAAAGAGTGATAGAACCTTCGAGCTGTCGGAGGTTCCAGAACCAAATACCGAGCAACCATTGGAGGAACCAATTCCTTCAATCCCGGCTGCAGTGAATATTCCTGAGGAACCTAGGAGGTCGGGAAGAGTCTCTATTCCTCCGGACAGATACATTGGTATGGTCGAGGAACATGACATAGATGACATTCTACTCTTAACGAGTAGTGAACCCGCAACCTATAAAGGTGCCATGACTAGTTCTGACTCAAAGCTATGGCTTGAGGCCATGCAATCCGAGATGGACTCCATGTATGAGAACAACGTATGGGATCTTGTTGACTTACCTGCTAAGGTTCGTCCCCTTCAATGCAAATGGCTTTACAAGATAAAGCATTCTGTGGAAGGTCAACAAGATATCTATAAAGCACGACTAGTTGCTAAAGGTTTCACCCAAGTGCCAGGCTTGCACTACGATGAAATTTTTGCACCCGTAGTCATGCTGCGTTCTATTCGGATTATCTTAGCGATTACCGCTTTTCATGACTATGAAATTTGGCAGATGGATGTAAAAACCGCCTTCTTAAACGGTTTTTTGGAGGAAGAGTTGTACATGGTACAACCTGAAGGTTTCATCGATCCAGAACATCCTAAGAAAGTGTGCAAGCTTAAGCGTTTCATTTATGGACTTAAGCAAGCTTCAAAGAGTTGGAATCATCGTTTCGACCAAGTGATAAAAGAAAATGGATTTACTCGATCGGTCGAGGAACCATGTCTATATATCAAGTCGAGTGGGAGCAAGATTGTCTTCCTAATATTGTATGTCGATGACATACTCCTGATTGGGAATGACATACCTCTCTTAACTTCGGTAAAAGTATGGTTGAAGAACCATTTCCAGATGAAAGATCTGGGTGAGGCACAAAGAATTTTGGGCATCCGTATCTATCGAGATAGATCACGTCGGATGTTATCTCTCAGTCAGGAGTCTTACATAGACAAGATCCTACAGAGATTCAGCATGACTAACTCCAAAAAGGGGTTTCTTCCTATGGCTCCAGGGGTGCACTTGAGCAAGTCTCAGGCACCAGAGACACCGGAAGAAAAAGAGCGCATGACACGGATTCCTTATGCCTCGGATATAGGATCAATCATGTATGCCATGATATGCACACGTCCGAACGTGGCATATGCATTGAGTATGACAAGTCGATTCCAACAAACATCCGGGTGAATCACATTGGATGGTCATCAAGAACATTCTTAAGTAACTACGGAGGACTAAAGATTGGGCATTGACTTATGGAGGCGATCAAAAACTATGCGCAACCGGTTACTTGAGATGCTAGCTTCCAAACGGATCGAGATGACTCGAAATCTCGGTCTGGATTCGTTTTTACTCTTAATGGCGCTGCGATCGGTGGAAGAGTTCCAAACAAAGTGTTACAAAGCAGATTCTACGGCGAGTCCGAGTACTATGCCGCGCCGAAGGCTCGCAAAGGAAGCGATATGGATGCGTCAATTCTTACAAGGACTATCTGTAGTGCCTAGTTCGAATGACCCGATCACCATCTATTGCGACAATAGAGGTCTCATCTTCCAAGCTACGGAGCCAAAGTCTAGCAACAAGTCTAGACATGTACAACGGAAAGCTCATCTAATCCGAGATTACGTGGAGCAAAAGGAAGTAGTGATAGAAAAGATTGCTACAGATGATAACATAGCAGATCCTCTCACTAAACCATTACGACAAGATAAGCATGAAGGGCATGTTAATTCCATGGGAATTAAACGTGTTCCTAAGTTGTAGTACTCTCTTATGGATTAGATTCATTCTCTTATGTACTCTATACGACATCATCGTTTTGATATTTATATATTTTGTTTTTCATGTGGTTTTGTACGACAACTTTGAACACCACAAAAAGAACTGAACAAACATTATATTTTTGGTCCTTAATTGCCCACGTGAGCTGATAACTCAAGGTAATTATTTTGTGACGTTGGTTGATGGTGGGTTCAACGAGCCATAAGTCAAAAGGTTGACTGACCAATCACAGAGGCGATTTATACGGATATCTCGTAGGACACAATTGTGACATCGACGTGGAGTCTTAAATGTTTTATAACATTCGGTGCCCGGTCGTGGATAGGACCTCCATGGTGATCCTAAGATCGAGTCGATTCTTTTGACTATCGACTGTCTCTTGAGATTAAGGCAGATTTTGGGTGACTTTGGTTTCTTTCTCACGGTCATCCGTAACAGGGGGCCAAGTAGATTTTTTCGGGTCATTTCATCTTTGTGCTTAGTTCGGAAGGAGTCGAGTTGAAGAAAATATTCAGCCTTTATCAGGTACTCGATATTTCTCAGGGCCACTCGAGGAGTCAGAATCGAAATGCATGGCCATGCTCGAATACGAATTCGTTTTATCGGTTGAGTTACTCTCTAGTCGGGGAAACCACTCTTGATACAGATCGATTGTAAAATACGACCTTTGCGGATCCGGATCGCAATTGTGTTTTACATTGAGTGGGAGAAATTTTAAATGAATATGAGAATCGGTTATCGCACATACAGTTGTACGGACAAGTGGGATTTTGTTGGAGCTTGTGTCCTCCAGTGAGTGCGGATAACGTCATTGCACGTACACTTGTACGGAGAAGTGGGAGCTTGTTGGGGCTGGTGTCCTCTACAGTTAGTGCAAGGACTTATAAATCTCTAAAAGGATCAAAGGGTATACTTTTGTATTATAATCAGTTGGTCCACGTTTATCAATAACGGTTGGCTTGCTAGATAAGTTTGACGTTATTGTCATACGGATGGCGGTGATGTTTGGTCCCTAAAAGTCACACCTATAGGATACGTTTGAGAGATGTGACGGTATGAAAATACAGTCATGTTGATGCCAAAGTTGACTAAGCAGTTAGTCCGAGTTATTTGACTAATAATTAGTCAAAACGCGATGTTGAGATATTTTATTTAATACGGATTAAATAAAATGGGCTAAGGCGAATTAAGCAGTTAATTCGTAAATTAAATATAAACGATTATATTTAATTAATGTATATTGAATTAATTATAAAATATTGTCTTTGTCGGACATGTATTAATATATTGGCTAATCTTTGTTACTAGACGATGTTTTAATAACCGATAACCGATGACGATTTATAATAAAACCGCGTCATATACATTTAGCGATTTCGAGTCAAACCTCGAGTTAAAATTAAGAGGAAATGAAAGCCCATTTCCCCTCTAGGCTCACGGTTTGGCCGAGTAGAGCAAACAAAAGGAGAGCCTCTCCTCATTTGTAACCTAATCATTTTTTCATTTGTAAAAATATTAGGGTTTTGGAGGCATTTTTCCTCTGAAATTTCTAGATCTCACATCGTAAAAATTCACAACAATTCTCTCAATATTGCAAGGCAATTAGAGAATACATTTCTAGCACAAGGGCATAGTCTCAGACGGTCTTGGGTGTATCGATTAGGAGGAAATCTACTTTGATTTCTGTTCTTAGGCCGCATCTCAAAGGACCCGAGGTTATTTCTTATGCTTTATCGTTTCTTTGTTGTTTTTCGTTTATGACAATAAATCGCATATTAAATTTACGTTATAGTCCTATAATTTAAGGGTTTTATACGGATATTACCCCATAACCCAAAGATTAAATATTTTATATTTTACTCATTTAATCTTTAATCTTTTTTTTTCCAAAATAAATATTAAAAATTGGAAATATTTGGGGTATCACACACCCACCATTCTAAACCAAAACCCTTTAAATGCATTTAAATGCACTCAGCATACCGTTATAATGCCCATATGTATGTATCATATACGTGGTCCCCATTTGTAAACAAAACCATGACGAAATTTTGTAAAATAAAATCCATTTTCAAAATATAAACATTATCAAAAATGGCCTAAAACAGCGTAAAATAAGCCGAAACTTGGTCCAAATGTCAAGTCAAACTTCGGGCCTCAAACCCATTTCAAAACTCACTTCGAGTCAGCACTCCTACAAACATTTCAAAATTTGTCAGTTTCAAAACCCACTTGACACAGTGGCACACACGCACTTCACGAGTCGAGTCCTTTTTTAGTAAGTGTGCAAAACTGGTCGATCGTATTTTGATTCATCGTTGATTTCTTATCCTCAGTCCGAAATGGTGGGAACTAGCCAAAGAAGTGTTAATGGTGAACCCGAACAACCCGTAAATGGTAATGATCAAATCTTAGCTGCACTCCTTCGTCTCCAGACAAGCCAAGACCAAGCTTATGCTCGCCTCAACTGATACCCGTCGTGAGGTGTCAAAAATAAATTTATAATCTCCAACTACAACTATAGCTAGCGGCAGTCGGGTCGAACCACAGAGAGGCAGACGTAATTTCTAGTTCTTTAAATTTGGTCTAAGGTAACAATAAGATGGGGGTTTGATTGGGTTTGGTCTATAGCTAATAACAATAAAAGAAATGTAAACTAATGAAATATATAAAATCAAGTATAAAAAGAGGTACTAGGATGGTCGGTTCGTTATAGTTTCGGCGGCAGCATACTAAACAGGTCTAAGTCAAACACATGAGGCGGGAAATAAAGAGGTCCTCTCGGTCCACTCTTAACAAATAGCATCTTTCGATCTCGCTATAGGTCCCTAATATCACTAATACTAACTTTCGTCCTGAAAAGTGATTTACGGTCTAAACTTTACCTATCTTTCGATCTCAGCATAGTTTAGTCATTTTAATTGGTGATCTAACAACTGTCCCTATCTCTCGATCTAATGGGTCAGTCATATCCTGAGCATTCAACTAGTCATGTGCACTCAATTCGTCGAATAAAGAATTAAAACAATTAAAATGAAAATAAAACCTCACGTGGTCAGTCGATCGACCAGGTATGGCGGTCGATCGACTGACACGCGATTCAGGCCGTGTTCATTATATTGCCGCCTACACTACAATTCCCCTACATCCTAGCACGAATAATTTAGCTACTCATACTAAGAATGGTAACAACAATAATATTGATGAAATAAACAGAAGAATTCATATTTAAAACTACGGAACAAAAGGCTAGCATAAAACGATAATTATGGTTTCGGGAACTAACTAACAATTCTATATGTATGAATGCAATAAAGATGAACTGAAATAAGAAGAATACCAAGATCGCAGAAGAATTGTAACAGAAATGATTGAAAGCACAAACGAAAATCCAATGCGAAATAGTATCCCGAACCCTAATTATTAAAGCTAATGGCGAATGTAAAACTGATGAAAACTGGATGAATAATCTGATGTTCTAGGTTACGTTATATAGAAAGTATACGTAAAATAATTCCTAAACCTAATAACTCATGGGCTTGATAAATCTCGATCTTTAAATTCTCGTCTATAATAGCGACTTGGTCGATCGACTAAGAGTGGCGGTCGATCGACCGAATGGCAGTGTACAGTAGCTTCTGGAACCCGCAAGCTGGTCGATCGACTGAAGGTAGTGGTCATCGACTGCTTTAGCTGCTACTTGACTTTCATAATCTCGTGGATTTGTCTTTTGGGCCTTGGATTGCGCACCAAGCTCGTTCCTTAAGCGAATACTTCACGTCAAATGCAATGCAGGATACTCGGGGACGGATTTAGCTCGATTTTCGCCGGATTCTTCACATTTCTACAATAATGTACAAAAATACGAAAGTAAACGAGAATAGGGAGAAATGTAGCATAAACTACATGAATGAGCTCTGAAATGCGTGTAAAATGGGATGTAAAACATCATATAAAAGACACGCATCAAACTTCCCCAAACCAAACCCTTGCTTGTACCCAAGCAAGAACTAGACTCGATCCTAAAACCTAATGGAACGAGTTCAATCTCAGAGCGAAATGCAACATGTAAAGCCTAAACCAATTTAATGCAATAACTAACAATCAATTAGCAATGCGAATCATGCAAACGAGTTATGTAGTCGTTAAAAACCGCTGAACCGTCAACTGTAGAGACTTATCAAATCGGACTCTCACGGGTCGCTCAAATCTCTCATAAGCACAGGTGAATATAAGAGGATAAAAAGAATTCATTTTGTAGAGACTCTCACCTAACTACGACCTATGAGAACATGCTTGCAGTATAATATGAAAGTAATCTCTATGACCGTTCATATGCATTCCAACCAACAAATGACCATGACACATGCCGAGGTATATATGGGACATGTGAGGTATGGGTAAGAAGAGGCAAAACATGTATGGAAAAGTGGAGGTACAGGTGATCAAGCTAGTACCCAAACGGAACCACATGGCAACATCCTTCTTCTTGCTCAAAATCAATTGATACGTAGCGATGCTATAGCAAGCACAAATCTCACAATCTCCAGGTATAAAAGTAATCAACTAACTCCCCATAAGATATGAATAATACATGGGAGCAAAAATCGCCATAAGATAAAGCTTGAATTATACGAAATTGATTCTTTCTTTTTTCTCGAACCTTAGTCGATCGACCTATGATGTCAGTCGATCGACCGCTTCAACAGTACATAACCTCTTTTTCTCTTTTTGAATCATTTTTCACTTCTTTTTTCTTTCTTTCCTTTCTTTTCATTCTCCCAATAACATCTCAAATAAGAGCAAATGCTACCAAAAACTAAGTAACAATCCCAAGAACACGGACTACTAGCTTGACAAAGGACAGGCTAAATGTAGGATGTAGTAATGGGACAAAAAGGCTATTTTTGGTAGTATGGAGCTTATGGGCAAAACGAAAAAAGGGAAACCTCTACCACATGTGTCAACTAACCACAAACCGAATGCATATAGGTATTAAGCATATTAAGTTCATATTTATGCACATTTATGTAACATGTCTCATAAGGAGTAACTACTCACATCCTAGATAAGCTGGTCATAAATGTCACCAGTTATAGGCTCTAAATCTCAGAAATATGATGTAGTTTGCCAATTTTCTAAGTCAAGTCTCAATTTCAGCAAGAAATTTAACGAAAACTCGTAGATATGCACTTATATGATTCTACTAATAACATGTTAATCAAGCAAGGCTTAAGCATAAACAAATGCAAATGCAATATCATCCTTGAAATACTACCGTTCCGACTCGACCTATATGCTAAAATAAACATGCATTTTATTGAAATTTTTGAAAATTTTCAATTTTTTGGATTTTGTATTTTTTGTGTGTACAAATATAAAATGAAATAAACAATGCAAAACAGAATGTAAACGTGAATGCAAGCAAATGATATGCGACGCAACCCTTCCCCAAACCAAATCGCACAATGTCCCCATTGTGCAAAATCATGTAATGAAGAAAAGAGAAATGGGAATTTGCGAGAAAATTTAAACAAATAAAACATAAAGTAAAGACTTAGAAACTCACAAGACTTTTAAGCGCAGCAAAGGAAACCTCCCCAAACCAGCGTGAGCTAGGAGGTTTCGTGAGCAAGCAGATGCTACTCATAAGTACTGAAAAGACAAACAAAATACCACGCATAAAATCGAGAAAGCAGTGATGAAGCGGTATTATGTGCAAAATTGAGAAAAATAGAAGAAATAAATAGTGACAGAAGATAAAGTGGAGTAGAAAACTCCATTAGTTCCGCAAATTGACCAAACATAGCAGGAGAGAGGTCGTAAGTGCACAAGCGGTGTAGGTCGGTCGATCGACCACAAAACACTTAGTCGATCGGCCGAGGTGAAAGGAACAAAGTAGCTCCCGGAAAGCTGAGACCGATCGATCGACCATTCAAAGCTAGTCGATCGATCGAAAATCTTCTTTGTAACTTCTTATTTGCTCAATTATTTGAGCTAATGAGGTCTAAAAACCTGCAAGTGCACAATAATACGCGCCCAAAATTGCGCAAAACCCAAAATAAAGTCTAAAGCGTATAAAATCCTAAGCAAGCAAAATAAAATGCGAAGTTTCGCGCACACAAAAGCAATAAAAAGTGTCTAACAAAAGCAAATAAAAAGTTTGGAAAACATGTGATCTACTAGTAGTTGATCAAGAACGGCCACGGAATGGCCCACTTCGTCGACACGGCTACTAGAGGTAGCCTCAACGGTGCTTATCTTATCAGCTGCACCCTTCTTAGCTTCCACGTCCGTATGGCTCAACGGATCAACACTTTCATAATCTCCCCAGTCAATGATCTCTTCTTGCTCATCAAAGTCCAAGTCGGACTCCGTTACTTTGATTGGCTAGTCATCAACTTCCTCATCAGAGGCATAGCTAAGGCAACCAAGACCTTCTCGTGAAATGATTGGCTTCTTCGCAGCTAGGGTGACTTGCAGCTCTTCCTTCCCCATACCAGCTCCTGCAGTATCAGAAATAGACAAATCTTCCTCCAATTTGCTCCCAATCTGGGGTGGATGGGTTACAACAGGAATAGAGATAGGCATATCAGGAAGCACAAAGTATGATTTCTTGTCAGAAACCGTATTACAAGTCACAGCCCACATGGGGTCCTTCTTCTTAGCAGGTTGGGCAAAAACAATAGAATGCTTCCCTACTTTAAAAGTCAAGGTACCCGAACCAACATCTATGACTGCACCAGCAGTTTGCAGAAATGGCCTACTCAAAATAATGGGAATATGGGCATCCTCAGGTATGTCAAGTACGACGAAGTCAACAGGGAAGAAGAACTTCCCTATTTGCACGGGGATGTCCTCTAAGACTCCTATCGGCTGGACCGCAGATCGGTCAGCCATTTGTACTGTCATGTCTGTCACTGCGAACCTAGTCAATTTGAGCTTCCTAGCAAGACTCAGGGGCATTACACTTATACTAGCTCCTCAATCACATAATGCCTTCTCAATAGAGAAGGTACCTATATTGCAAGGAACAAAAAAGCTACCCGGGTCCTCTAGCTTATGGGGTGCAGCGTGAGACAAATAAGAGCATGACTCTTTGGTTAATGCGACAGTATGCACATTTTCAAGTGACTTTTTCTTAGACAAGAGTTGTTTCATGAATTTAGTATAGGCAGGCACTTGATTAACTAACTCAAGGAAAGGCACTTGTACATTCAAGCTACGAATAACTTTTTCAAATTTGTTGAAAGATACCTGTTCCTTCGTCGGCACTAGCCTTTCCGGATATGGGGCTGTAAGAAGTAGCTTAGCCCTCTCCTCTAAATCGCGCATGCCGGTATCCGTGGACTTAGGCTGGAAGTCCACTACTTTCTCCTTGTTGAAGCTTGAACCCTCTTTAGACCGTCGTACTTCGGAGCCGGATCGACCCATCGCATTCGGGGTCTTTCCCAATATTTTCGGGATCTGTCGTGCCCGAAACAAATGATCCCTCAAGTTGTCGGGAATCGGAGGATGAAAAATCTCACTATCGCAGCCGATCTCGTCGATCGACCGGTGATGTCGATCGATCGGATCGAGATGAACAGACTAAGCTCCTGTAACCCGCACTTCAGTCGATCGACCGGGTATGTCAGTCGATCGACTGATATACGTGGTAGACGCCTTTTTCTTTCCTTTGCTCGTTCCAGCTTTGTTTTGACTCGGTTTTGCCTCATCTTTTGCAGCATCATCCTCGACCATAGCAGGACCCTCCAGGGTAGACCCACTCCTTAAAGTTATGGCATTTAGGGTCTCTTTCTGGTCAGTTTGAGTCGGTAAGTGTCCCGGAGCTCGAGTGGTACTCTTGCTAGCCAACCGAGCAATTTGGCTCTCTAGCATCTTCATCCCGGCCTCTCTAGCTTGGGACTCCTTCAAAGAATAAGTTCTTCAACTCGGTGAACTCGGAATTTTGGGATTGTTCTTCGCCGAGGAATATACGAGAGGTTTTTGATATGGTTGTTTGTGTGGAGGCACATATGTTTTTGCGATCTTTTTGTTGTGGAGGTTGAGTCGGATTCGGGACATTCGGCTACTCCACCTCAAGTTGGGGTGGACATTCGGCTCATAGTACGTGTTTGTTTGCCTATAGTGTTGAAAGGCAGCACAAGACTCAAAGGGGACAGAACAATTCTCTGAGACATGCCCCTCAACTCCACATCTTCTACAGACGAAAGGACCGTCTGAAACAGCGTTAACATGGTACATCCCTCCTTTAGAAGCTCCTCCTAACTCATATTTGTCAAACCTTGCAGTGAGAGCTTCTAGTGCAAAGAACAGAGAGGAAGATTCACGACTCTCCTCTTGTTTCCTCTCGAATTCCCATATTCAGCCTTATGAGTGGCCAAATCATCAATGATCTTCCACCCCTTAGTCTCTCCCATGTTCTCAGCAAATCGGCCATTGGCTGCAGCATCCAAAATAGCCCTCTGATCGTCATACAGCCCATTATAGAACTGATTGCAAAGACTCCATTTTTCGAACCCATGGTGCGGTATGGTTCGCACCAATTTCTTGAAACGGACCCATGCTTCATGAAAGTTCTCATCAGGCCCTTGTTTAAAGCTCGTGATCTGAGCTCTAATGGCATTCGTCTTCGAGGCAGAGAAGTACTTTTTGTAGAATGCCATGGCTAAGGAATTCCAGTCGGTGATGCGATGGGCGGATCGGTCCAGATCTCTATACCACTCCCTTGCAGCATCACGAAAGGAGAAAATGAACATGGTCTCCTTGATCTGGTCTTGGGTCACACCGGCCAGCGGGGGTATAGAGCAACAATAATCAATAAAAATCTCCATATGCTTGGCTGCATCTTCATTTACAGCTCCCCCGAATTGGTTTCTCTCAACCAGATTAATATAGAAAGGCTTTGGCTCGAATTTTCTCGCCTCCCCACGTAGTTCGAATCTTTTGTAGAGATTCGAAGCTGTCGGCTCTGAGTGACTAGCAATGGTTGCTTCTTCACCATGACTTGAATTTCGGAGAAGTGGTGTCTCACCAAGAAGTAGAGGCGGGAGATGTAGGTGGATCTCCTTCGACGCAGCGTTCTCGTAGTAGCTTGACAGTACTCGGCTCTTCCTCGTCGGTAATACCCTTTGTGATCGTCTCAACTCGCGCAAGGATTTCTCGATCTCAGGATTGAATGGTACTAGTTCATCACCCTGTGACCTGCGCATAAGAAGAAACTACAAAAAGAATATAAGAAAAGTTTAAGGAACGGAAGTCCCTTAAACTAAAGAAAGACTAAATAAAAACAACTAAAAATTAGAACAATTGCCTCCCCGGCAACGGCGCCAAAATTTGATACCCGTCGTGAGGTGTCAAAAATAAATTTATAATCTCCAACTACAACTATAGCTAGCGGCAGTCAGGTCGAACCACAGAGAGGCAGACGTAATTTCTAGTTGTTTAAATTCGGTCTAAGGTAACAATAAGATGAGGGTTTGATTGGGTTTGGTCTATAGCTAATAATAATAAAAGAAATGTAAACTAATGAAATATATAAAATCAAGTATAAAAAGAGGTACTAGGATGGTCGGTTCGTAATAGTTTCGGCGGCAGCATACTAAACAGGTCTAAGTCAAACACATGAGGCGGGAAATAAAGAGGTCCTCTCGGTCTACTCTTAACAAATAGCATCTTTCGATCACGCTATAGGTCCCTAATATCACTAATACTAACTTTCGTCCAGAAAAGTGATTTACGGTCTAAACTTTACCTATCTTTCGATCTCAGCATAGTTTAGTCATTTTAATTGGTGATCTAACAACTGTCCCTATCTCTCGATCTAATGGGTCAGTCATATCCTGAGCATTCAACTAGTCGTGTGCACTCGATTCGTCGGATAAAGAATTAAAAAAATTAAAATGAAAATAAAACCTCACGTGGTCAGTCGATCGACCAGGTATGGCGGTCGATCGACTGACACGCGATTCAGGCCGTGTTCATTATATTGCCGCCTACACTACAATTCCCCTACATCCTAGCACGAATAATTTAGCTACTCATACTAAGAATGGTAACAACAATAATATTGATGAAATAAACAGAAGAATTCATAATTAAAACTACGGAACAAAAGGCTAGCATAAAACGATAATTATGGTTTCGGGAACTAACTAACAATTCTATATCTATGAATGCAATAAAGATGAACTGAAATAAGAAGAATACCAAGATCGCAGAAGAATTGTAACGGAAATGATTGAAAGCACAAACGAAAATCCAATGCGAAATAGTATCCCGAACCCTAATTATTAAAGCTAATGAAAACTGAATGTAAAACTGATGAAAACTGGATGAATAATCTGATGTTCTAGGTTACGTTATATAGAAAGTATACGTAACATAATTCCTAAACCTAATAACTCATGGGCTTGATAAATCTCGATCTTTAAATTCTCGTCTGGAATAGCGACTGTTGGGGCTGGTGTCCTCTACAGTTAGTGCAATAACATTTAAATCTCTAAAAGGATCAAAGGGTATACTTTTGTATTATTATCAGTTGGTCCACGTTTATCAATAACGGTTGGCTTGCTAGATAAGTTTGACGTTATTGTCATACTGATGGCGGTGATCAACTGGTCCCTAAAAGTCACACCTATAGGATACGTTTGAGAGATGTGACGGTATGAAAATACAGTCATGTTGATGCCTAATATGACTAAGCAGTTAGTCGGAGTTATTGACTAATAATTAGTCAAACGCGATGTTGAGATAATTATTTAATACGGATTAAATAATAATGGCTAAAACGAATTAAACGGTTAATTCGTAATTTAAATATAAACGATTATATTTAATTGATGTATATTGAATTAATTATACAATATTGTCTTTGTCGGACATGTATTAATATTTCGACTAAGTCATGTTACTAGTTGATATTTTAATAACCGATAACCGATGACGATTTATAATTAAAAACCCGTCGTATACATATTAGCGAGACCAGTCGGACCACGAGTTAAATGAGGAGAAAGTGGAAAGCCCACTCCCTCCCCTTGAGAACCCACGGACCGAACACAAGAGAACAAAAGGAGAGTTTTCTCTCCTTTTGCCCTAACTCATTTTCATTTGAAACAAAATTAGGTTTTTGAGAGCATTCTTCTCTGAAAAACCTAGATCTCACATCTAGCAAAATTCACACAAAACTCTCTCAATATTGCAAGTCAATTAGAGAGTATTTCTAGCACAAGGGGCAGAGTCTCAGACGGTCTTGGGTGCAACGATTTGGAGGAAATCTACTTTGATTTCTGTTCTTAGGTCGCATTTCAAAGGACCCGAGGTTGATTCTTGTTCTTTATCGTTTCTCTATTGTTTTTCGTTTATGACCATATATCGCATGTTAAATTTACGTTATAGTCCTAAAATTTAAGGGTTTTATACGGATATTACCCCACAAGTGGTATCAGAGCGAGGCCACGTAAATTTTTCTTTGTGATTTTCATTAAACGAATTGAATCGATATTTTTTTGCATAAAATTCCGTGCGGCAGAATTTTTTTTTTGTCTCGGCTGTTTTGTTTTTTTTTTGAGCAAACCGTGACACTTTTTGCATTGGTAATCGTGCCACACGGCTTTATGCCGATCAGACGATGTTTTGTTTTCAATTTGTTCTTTGCATATTGTTATTTTAAACGATAATCATAGCAATATGTTGAAGTATTATCAATTGTAGTTTCAATTCTATACGGATTAGGTTAAATTGCAATTGGTTTTTAACAAATCGATTTTGTTTTGGTTTGTTGAGGCTCACGGTTTTGCGCTGTTGGAAACTTTTTTTTTTTTGTTTTGTTTTGCTGTACTGTTCATGGTTCTGCCGTGAAGAAAAAAAAAAATTTTCGGTTTCATTTTTTTTCGGCCATGATTTATGCATAATACGGATTTTGTGCATTCGCTTGATAGTGAAACGGTTCACTCACGTACCATTTAGTTATTTTAAAGCGATTTAAAGTAACGGATTATCATGGATTAAAATTAAGTTGATTAAAGCGGTTTTGTCACATAATTTTAATCATTAAAGGTGGTTTGGATAAATTTAACATAATTATGGAATTATGTCACGAATAAATTTTATTTTAGTTGATGCATTTTTATTTATCGTTACTGTTGAATGCCTTGAATGTTTAAATTACGTATTTAATTTTTACAAACGGTTGTAACTTAGTGTGGCCTTAGTAGAACGTGTTACCGTAATGATGGAACACGGTCTTGGTTGTATTTTGAGATCTTGTATCTCCGTTTTGTTTTTTTCCTTGTAATTACAGTTTTTATTTAGAATGTAAATAGGTTTATATTTTGTAAATTTTAATTGTAATTTTGAGAAGACCAAAGATGGAGACCGGATGCTCACTCCCCATTTGCATGGATCAAGATGGAACATCAAGACAAGCTTCTCGGGTCCAACGGTGGATTCCAAAGTTGTATTATGTTCTTTTTACTAGGATAGGCCACACTAGGAATTTTTATTTACGTTTTGCATTCTTTTATTTATTTTATCGTAACGATAGATTGCATCATATTCCGCCTAAAACCAAACCACCTAATAATTGCATGAAAACTGACTCATATAGAGGTCACGCGTTAGTTTTCTTTGATATACAGATATCACACGTTTTTATATAAGCCATCACCTAAATTAATTCATTCACGCAATGCTAGTTTTTCGTTCACTTAAAATGAATTAAAACTAAGTTGATGGGATCTTCCTCGTATAACCAAAAATTGAGAATAGTCTTTATAGGT
Organism: Silene latifolia; assembly: GCF_048544455.1. Taxonomy (NCBI): domain Eukaryota; kingdom Viridiplantae; phylum Streptophyta; class Magnoliopsida; order Caryophyllales; family Caryophyllaceae; genus Silene; species Silene latifolia. Next base: position 145,151,577 of record NC_133538.1, read on the forward strand.
CAAACTCCAATGAATCCCTTCTTCGTCGGTAGGCATAATATGACCCCTTCTACGTCGGGTAAGTTGGAACTGATTGACCTATTTTATCTCAACACTATGGTCACTCGTATGATCCTGTGATTATGGTGGACTATAGATAGGATTTACGGAAATCTATCGACCAAGAGTTCTAACGATAGAACTAGCTAAACAGTTGGCTTATCAATTTACGGAAATTGAGTTTTGGGATCACCTGCATCATTCTTGAGGGAGATCAATTATGCAAGTGCAATGAGTCTACACGATTAAAATGAATTTTAAATATACTTAAATCACCTTGATGAGTTGCTTATTTCGTTTTGTTTTTCCTTTCTTTTTCAGTGTAGATCACGACCACTTAAACTGCTAATAACAAAATGGCTGGCCGTGCTGACGACCCAATGCCAAGTGCCACATTGGACCGTGAGTCCTGGCTTCGGATCTTCATGAATCGGATGAATCGGTCTACTCGATCAAGAATGATGGATCAAACTTCGCGGATCGGGAGACAAAGATTACGGAATGCCGCTGGCGACGGGAAGCTCAAATATCCGACGTGAGCCCATCCCGTCAAACCCAGGCCCCACGGCTGGAGCTAACGAGATCGCCAAGTATAACGATTTCGTCATGGAAGCGGGTGCGATTAAAAACGTACTCATTTTTGCAATGGAATCCAATTTGCAGAAACGCTTCATAGCCCAAGGTGCAAACAAGATTTTCACCACGCTCACTAAGGAATTCTCGAAAGCACCGAGAATCGTGACCTATGAGCATACCACTCGCTTCTTTGATGCGAGACTCCTGAAGGGCCAACCGGTTAGCCCACACATTCTCAGCATGATTGAGAATGTCGAGAGACTGGAGGCGCTTGATTGTAAAATCAGCGAGAACATCGTGATTGACCGCATGCTTCATTCACTCCACGATGGTTTTGCGCTCTTTAGAGCAAATTACTATATGAATGATTTGAAGAAAAGTCCTCATGAACTACACTCCCTTCTCGTACAGACCGAGAAGGATATGAAGTTTCGTGGGAGCTTGAAACAGGATGTTCTCGTTGTATCAAACAAGGGCAAGGGTAAGGGCAAAGCTCAGGCAGACCTAGCAGTAGCTAAACCGAAGTTCAAGAAGTCAGGGTCAGGTAAGAGTGGGCCTGGTGAGTCGAGCAACTCATCAGGCGCGACAAAGAGCAAGACCGAAAACATGGAATGCCATCACTGCCACAAGACTGGGCATTGGAGGCGTACATGTCCTGTTTACCATGAGGACATAAAAGCAGGTCGCGTTAAACCTGTTGGTATGTCTTCTTCCTCTTCTACTTTTATTCATATGATTGAGATTAACCACGCAAGTTACGGAACTTGGGTACTAGATACTGGTTGTGGTTCTCATCTGTGTAATCATGTGCAGGGGCTCCAAAACATCGAACCCCTCGTAAAGGGTGAGGTGGACCTGCGTGCCGGGAATGGAGCACGAGTGGCTGCCGTCTCGAGGAGAACATACGTGATCCAGCTTCCCAGCGGATTTGAGTTATTTTTATATAACTGCTATTATGTATCCAGTCTTTCTAAAAACATTATTTCAGTTTCTGCACTTGACAAACTTGGTTGTTCATTTGTAATAGAGAATTATACTTGCATTTTCTCATTACACGATATGATTTATGGCAAAGCAGTCTCTATGAATGGAATTTATGTTTTAGATCAGACCACCGAAATATTACACGTAATGAATAAGAAGTTAAAGGTTGGTGACAAAGATCAAACGTATCTATGGCACTGCCGTATGGGACACATTAATGAGAAACGCGTAAAACAGCTCATAAAGAATGGAGCTATCTCGGCCTTTGATTTTCAATCATTTGGCACGTGTGAATCATGTCTCATTGGTAAGATGACTCGAATTTCCTTCAAAGGTGTTGGAATGCGCGCTACTGACCTATTTGGACTCATACATACGGATGTGTGTGGACCTATGTCAATCACCGCACGAGAAGGCTATAGGTATTTTATCACTTTCACGGATGATTTAAGTAGATATGGCTATGTCTACTTAATGAAGCACAAAAGTGAATCCTTTGAGAAATTCAAGGAATACCAGAATTGGGTACAGAACCTACTTGGTAGAAAGGTTAAAACACTGCGCTCAGACCGTGGTGGCGAGTATCTTTCTCACGAGTTTGATCAACACCTCAAAGACTGTGGGATTGCCTTGCAGTTAACTCCACCTGGAACACCTCAGTTGAATGGTGTGTTCGAACGGAGAAATCGAACACTACTTGATATGGTTCAATCCATGATGAGTCACACCGTGTTGCCTGACTCATTGTGGGGTTATGCTCTTTTGTCAGCTGCTCTAATACTTAACCGAAGTCCGTCTAAAGCTGTAGACAAGACTCTATATGAACTATGGAAGGGAACGGTCCCTAACTTGTCCTTTATACGGGTTTGGGGCTGCGAGGCTTATGTCAAGTGGAGACACGAGGATAAGCTCGGCCCACGATCGGTCAAGACATACTTTATAGGTTATCCTAAAGGAACGCTTGGTCATTACTTTTATTCGCCAACCGAACAACGTGTATTTGTTGCGGCTAGTGCGACATTCTTAGAGAAGGAATTTCTCGAGAATGCAAAGAGTAATAGAACCTTCGAATCGTCGGAGATTCCAACCAAATACCGAGCAACCATTGGAGGAACCAGTTCCTTCGATCTCATTGCAGTTAATATTCCCGAGGAACCTAGGAGGTCAGGAAGAGTCTCTATTCCTCCAGACAGATACATTGGTATGGTCGAGGAACATGACATAGATGACATTCTACTCTTAACGAGTAGTGAACCCGCAACCTGTAAAGGTGCCATGACTAGTTTCGACTCAAAGCTATGGCTTGAGGCCATGCAATCCGAGATGGACTCCATGTATGAGAACAACGTATGGGATCTTGTTGACTTACCTGCTAAGGTTCGTCCCCTTCAATGCAAATGGCTTTACAAGATAAAGCATTCTGTGGAAGGTCAACAAGATATCTATAAAGCACGACTAGTTGCTAAAGGTTTCATCCAAGTGCCAGGTTTGCACTACGATGAAAGATTTGCACCCGTAGTCATGCTGCGTTCCATTCGGATTATCTTAACGATTGCCGCTTTTCATGACTATGAAATTTGGCAGATGGATGTGAAAACCGCCTTCTTAAACGGTTTTTTGGAGGAAGAGTTGTACATGGTACAACCCGAAGGTTTCATCGATCCTGAACATCCTAAGAAAGTATGCAAGCTTAAGTGTTCCATTTATGGACTTAAGCAAGCTTCTAGGAGTTGGAATCATCGTTTCGACCAAGTGATAAAAGAAAATGGATTTACTCGATCGGTCGAGGAACCATGTCTATATATCAAGTCGAGTGGGAGCAAGATTGTCTTCCTAATATTGTATGTCGATGACATACTCCTGATTCGGAATGATATACCTCTCTTAACTTTGGTAAAAGTATGGTTGAAGAACCATTCCAGATGAAAGATCTGGGTGAGGCACAAAGAATTTTGGGCATCCGTATCTATCGAGATAGATCACGTCGGATGTTATCTCTCAGTCAGGAGTCTTATATAGACAAGATTCTAGAGAGATTCAACATGACTAACTCCAAAAAGGGGTTTCTTCCTATGGCTCCAGGGGTGCATTTGAGCAAGTCTCAGGCACCAGAGACACCGGAAGAGAAAGAGCGCATGACACGGATTCCTTATGCCTCGGCTATAGGATCAATCATGTATGCCATGATATGCACACGTCCGGACGTGGCATATGCATTGAGTATGACAAGTCGATTCCAATAGCATCCAGGTGAATCACATTGGATGGCTGTCAAGAACATTCTTAAGTACCTACGGAGGACTAAAGATTGGGCATTGACTTATGGAGGCGATCAAAAGCTATGCGCAACCGGTTACGCAGATGCTAGCTTCCAAACGGATCGAGATGACTCGAAATCTCAGTCTGGATTCGTTTTTACTCTTAATGGCGGCTGCAATAAGCTAGAAGAGTTCCAAACAAAGTGTTACAAAGCAGATTCTACGATCGAGTCCGAGTACTATGCCGCATCCGAAGCCGCAAAGGAAGCGATATGGATGCGTCAATTCTTACAAGGACTATCTGTAGTGCCTAGTTCGAATGACCCGATCACCATCTATTGCGACAATAGAGGTGCCATCTTCCAAGCTAAGGAGCCAAAGTCTAGCAACAAGTCTAGACATGTACAACGGAAAGCTCATCTAATCCGAGATTACGTGGAGCAAAAGGAAGTAGTGATAGAAAAGATTGCTACGAGATGATAATATAGCGAGATCCTCTCACTAAACCATTACGACAAGATAAGCATGAAGGGCATGTTAATTCCATGGGAATTAAACGTGTTCCTGAGTTGTAGTACTCTTTTATGGATTAGATTCATTCTCTTTTGTACTCTATACGACATCATCGTTTTGATATTCATATATTCTGTTTTTCATGTGGATTTGTACGACAATTTTGAACACCACAAAGTGAACTGAACAAACATTATATTTTTGGTCCTTAATTGCCCACGTGAGTGATAACTCGGCAATTATTTTGTGACGTTGGTTGATGGTGGGTTCAACGAGCCATAAGTCAAAAGGTTGGTGACCAATCACATAGGCGATTTATACGGATATCTCGTAGGACACAATTGTGACATCGACGTGGAGTCCTAAATGTTTTATAACATTCGGTGCCGGGTCGTGGATAGGACCTCCATGGTGATCCTAAGAGTCGATTCTTTTGACTATCGACTGTCTCTTGAGACTAAGGCGGATTTTGGGTGACTTTGGTTTCTTTCTCACGGTCATCCGTAATGTGGGGCCAAGTAGATTTTTTCCGGGTCATTTCATGTCGTGCTTAGATCGGAAGGAGTCGAGTTGAAGGAAATATTCAGCCTTTATCAGGTACTCGATATTTCTCGGGGCCACTCGAGGAGTCAGAATCGAAATGCATGGCCATGCTCGAATGGTCGTTTTATCGGTTAAGTTACTCTCTAGTCGGGGAAACCACTCATGATACTGGATCGATTGTAAATACGACCTTTGCGGATCCGGATCCGCAAATTGTTTTACATTGAGTGGGAGAAATTTTAAATGAATATGAGAATCGGTTATCGCACATACACTTGTATGGACAAGTGGGAGTTTGTTGGAGCCGTGTCCTCCAGTTAGTGCGGATAACGTTATTACACATACACTTGTACGGACAAGTGGGAGCTTGTTGGGGTGATGTCCTCTACGAGTTAGTGCAATAACATTTAAATCTCTAAAAGGATCAAAGGGTATACTTTTGTATTATTATCAGTTGGTCCACGTTTATCAATAACGGTTGGCTTGCTAGATAAGTTTGACGTTATTGTCATACTGATGGCGGTGATCAACTGGTCCCTAAAAGTCACACCTATAGGATACGTTTGAGAGATGTGACGGTATGCAAATACAGTCATGTTAATGCCTAATATGACTAAGCAGTTAGTCGGAGTTATTGACTAATAATTAGTCAAACGCGATGTTGAGATAATTATTTAATACAGATTAAATAATAATGGCTAAAACGAATTAAACGGTTAATTCGTAATTTAAATATAAACGATTATACTTAATTGATGTATATTGAATTAATTATACAATACTGTCTTTGTCGGACATGTATTAATATTTCGACTAAGTCATGTTACTAGTTGATATTTTAATAACCGATAACCGATGACGATTTATAATTAAAAACCCGTCGTATACATATTAGCGAGACGAGTCGGACCAAGAGTTAAATGAGGAGAAAGTGGAAAGCCCACTCCCTCCCCTTGAGAACCCACGGACCGAACACAAGAGAACAAAAGGAGAGTTTTCTCTCCTTTTGCCCTAACTCATTTTCATTTGAAACAAAATTAGGTTTTTGAGAGCATTCTTCTCTGAAAAACCTAGATCTCACATCTAGCAAAATTCACACAAAACTCTCTCAATATTGCAAGTCAATTAGAGAGTATTTCTAGCACAAGGGGCATAGTCTCAGACGGTCTTGGGTGCAACGATTAGGAGGAAATGTACTTTGATTTCTGTTCTTAGGCCGCATTTCAAAGGACCCGAGGTTGATTCTTGTTCTTTATCGTTTCTCTATTATTTTTCGTTTATGACCATATATCGCATGTTAAATTTACGTTATAGTCCTAAAATTTAAGGGTTTTATACGGATATTACCCCACAGCGACTTGGTCGATCGATTAAGAGTGGCGGTCGATCGACCAATGGCAAAGCGATGTCTGATAGCTTCGGAACAAGTCTGGTCGATCGATGAAGGTAGTGGTCGATCGACTGCTTTAGCTGCTACTTGACTTTCATAATCTCGTGGATTTGTCTTTTGGGCCTTGGATTGCGCACCAAGCTCGTTCCTTAAGCGAATACTTCACGTCAAATGCAATGCAGGATACTCGGGGACGGATTTAGCTCGATTTACGCTGGATTCTTCACATTTCTGCAATAATGTACAAAAATACGGAAGTAAACGGGAATAGGGAGAAATGTAGCATAAACTACATGAATGAGCTCTGAAATGCGTGTAAAATGGGATGTCAAACATCATATAAAAGACACGCATCATCAACGCTATCAAAGGCCGTATTTTCGATGTTGAATCTCAACTTCCTTCTACAGAGGGTGATGCGTGCATTTTATATAGACCTTTTAGGCCATATTATCACGCATTTCCATGCTTATTTCGTAGTAATTTTACTACAAATATCCCCCGAATAGTCTACTTTGGTTTGTTTTGTATTATTTGCAGATATGAGCCGGAGAAGATCATAATCAAGCCTAAAACATGTCCCTACGCATGCATTTAGGAGATGAGTTGAGTCAGAGCTTGGAAAGTGCTATTTTGAGATGCGCATTGGAGTAAGGAAGTTAGGCGAGCCAAGAGAGTGCTTCAATTTGCTAGTTCCTGCTTGTAAGAGCCATATCTCGAGTTATACAATAGATATTAAGGTGATTCCAGTTGGAGGTGAAAGCTTATCCTCTTAGCTTTCCAACGCCACCAACCACGCCCTATTTGTCCAAGTAACGAAGAAATGGCGGCCATTTGAAGTTTGGTGCGCAAAGCAGAGTTACGCGCTGAGATCGATCGAGAGCCCTTCCTTTTGCATCTTGATCGATCGAGAGCTTATGTACTCGATCGAGAGGTCTAGTGACTCGATCGAGAGGGGTTATCGCGTGGGCTTTAATTCCGTTTTGTAATTAGGTTTGTTTAAGTTAGTTTTAGTATAAATAAGAGGCGAGAAGTCAGAATTAAGCCTCTCTTACTCTCTCACGCCTTATCACTGTTCCTGTAGCGAGGAAACGGAGGAAACTCCGTCTTCCATCCTTATTTATTTTCCGGATCTAAACTCTTGCAATCATTATTTATCGGTATTAATCTTAATTCCTTCTCTCTTTTCTTGTTTTATGCTTTGGTCCTTTATTATGCGTAACTAAATTCCTTGCTAGGACATTAGGGGATCCGTGATTATATTAGATTAGCAATCGATTTTATTATGATAATGCTCATATGATTTTTGTTGTTTTCGCTGCAATTAATTGTTATAGTCTAATTGAGTCGACGCAGTTAGTCTATAGATCTCAGTAAACCTTGACCTGGACCGAAAGGTTGGAAAGGGTGAGACTCGTAGCGATACATTAGGACGCGGTAGTGAGGGCGAGAGCTAAGCTATTTGTGTTTTGGGGCGAATTAAGGACCGAAAGGTCACGTTCGTTACCCCTTAAATCTTTTTGCTTGACCTTAGACCTTGATTGCTAAACTGATTAATCATGGTGAACCGACTGTCTTAGCTATCCCTCTTCCCTTGCTTTTCTCTTACTCTCTCGAACTCGTAGTTTAGAAAACCAATTATTTAAAACCCCCACTTGTGACCGAATAAACGAACCGTTAAAACAGATATCTTGCCTCCCTGCGGATCGACGCTTATTACTACCTTTTAGTAATTTGGTTTTATAAATATTATTTTTGATACTAAAATGACGGTATCAAATTTTGGCGCCGTTGCCGGGGAGGCAATTGCCCTATCTGTTTTTTGTTTCGTTTATTTCTTTCCGCCTTAGGGAATTTTATTCCCTGCGGCAGTTCTTATCTCCTTTGCTAGTGTTGTTTTGATAGGTCTTACAGGTCCTATCGGTGGTACTTCGGAGAAGTCCACCTATGTTCCGTTCATCGGAGCAACAGGTGGTATTTTGTGAGAGATGTGGCACCGTGGGACACGATGCAGTTTACTGTTTTGCAGATCGTGACCAAGTTTATGCTTATCAACAGTATAAGCGAAGTCACTATGTTTCGTTCCCACCTTGCAGTTATACACCGCCACATCCGTACTATCAACAAGGCTACCAAGAGCCTTCTTATTCCTATTCACCGCCGCAACAACAAACTCCCCCTCCTGCTGTCCAAAATGAAGAGATGGATGAATTAAAGTCGCTAATAGCGACACTTTGTAACACCCCGTATTTTATTAAGTTGGATAAAATTCTTTTAATTGCTATTTTGAATTTAATTACATCATTTAACGATTTATATATATATGCTTAGCTAATTAATTAATTTCATCATAATTCGATACGTTAATTTTAATAATCATTAATAAGTTTATTGAAAGTTAGTTCGAGTTTGTTTATTTAATAATTTCCGTTTCTTTACGAGTCCTTATGAAAGTTGTTTTAAGTGAACCCGAGATGGATTTTGGGAACAAAATCGTCCAATTAGCTATTTTGAGCTTATTTCACTAAAATAGCAATTTTTATTAATATCCGTTAGTTTTGTAAAAATCGCTAATAATTCCGATTCAAGCTGATATCGTATTATTTCCGTTAACTAGCTGAGTTTATTTTATTTTCACTCATTAAATTTATTTATTATTGATTCCGTTTTATTACTGAAACTTTTACTAAAACCGATTTTATTAACTTGAGACGGTTTTAAAAACGAGTGAAATTACTTAACGATGAAGAAACGTACGTATAATATATAGCAGGAAAGCAAGCTCGTCACTTATTCTTTTATTATTATTATTATTACACCCGTCCCTACCCCATTCTTTTCCCTTTCCTTTCGTGTTTCACCAAAGAACAACGAAACAATAGCAACAATCAATCAGTAACCCCAAATCACCATTTTTCCGTCGACATTCAACCTCAGATCCCGGCCCATTTCTCGACCAAATTCCGTAATTTTTGTACCATTCTCTTCCCCTTTCCTTCCTCCTCCTTTTAAGGTAAGAAAGTCTCCTTTTTGTAATGGTTTCGTCTTTCGCCGTCTTATAAAAGTGTCGTCTTTTAGCTTCTTTATTCCGTTTTCTTGCCCTTTTATGAAGGATTCAAGACCCCGGGGTGAGGCTCGTGCCTTGTGGACCATTTATTCGAAGAATAAGGGGCGTTTAAGGTAACACGATTCTACCGATCCTATTATTAATACTATTGTTCAGGGTTATATGAAATCTGTGCTAACTATTTTTCGTATTCAAAATTAAGTGGTGATATCTGTACTAGTATCTGATGGTAATTGTTGTCGTATTATATGAATTAATTATAATAGTAATAATAATTTTTGTCAAACTTTGTGAGATGGGATTTGAATGGATTATTGGAGACAGGTTGAGAATTGGTATGTTGAGCTTTGAGATTGTTAGTGGCAGTGGATGAATGAAAGTCTAAGCTTTGGATTAATGGCGTAGTAACGTAAATATTTCGTTGATTGAAATATTGGTTTATTGGATTAAAGACACACGATTATGTACCACGAGGTTAGTAGCAATTACTTAGGAATTTTGATAGTTGTTATAGTATAATTTTATGAGTACTACTAATTTATGTCTCTAGTCTTAATTTTATTAGCTTGTGAGATGGGTTTATAATTAATGTCTTAGATGGTCCGAGAGTTTGGTATGTCTGATGAAGGATGCTTATGTTAATTATAGTCAGTTGTGAAGTTGGTGGTCTAAGAGTAGTATGAATTTATATATTAAAGTGCACATTGTTGTCGGGGGACTTAGCAAGTTAAACGATTGAAAGTGTTAAGAGGCCTTTGCGAAGTTACTACGTACTGAAGGCTGAGTAGTATAATTGGGATTAATGTTAGAATATTGTGGTATTGTATTATTATTGTCGTATCCTTTGTTCTTGGCTAGTGGGTGAGTAGCTTGGAGTTATACTCTAAATGTTGAGCAATTCCTTTAATGGAATATTTGACAATATCGATATTGAAATTGAGATGGAAATCTGGTTACTATGGAGTATTATATTATAGGACGGAGTAATGAGAGAGATGGGGTAGAGAGTTGAGATTGAATTAATTTTTGGGGACGAGAGTGACTTTTATAAGGTTGGCCTAGCAGCGGCCTGGCCGTGGCCTCTTCGTAGCTTTGGCCGTGGCCTTTGTTGTAGCCTAGAAGAATTTGTGGTGGCTTTGGCCGTGGCCTAGGCGATGCCTGGCTAAGTCGCGAGTTTGGGCCGTATCTATAAATTGTTTTGACGCTAGTTTGGTTTATTTAAAATATAATTAAATTAATTTCCGTCTCATATTTTATATAACGATAATTCGTTAATATCGTCCTTTCACATAATTATTTTAGGTGACTCATATGTGGTTGAAGATGAAGAGTAATTTTGGGTTTTAGAAGCTTTCTCAAGTTTATTGCTTGTCTCTTTGCTAGCTTAAGGTAACTATTCCGAGTTACTCGACGAATTAATGTCACATTAGTAGTTGATGTTGTGTTTGTTGTTTGATAAGTGTTTAGGTGATTGATAATGTTTTACTTTCGTTTTTCACATGATAAAAATTGGAAATAGCATGAGAATAATATTGCGATAAATTTTGTAATTTGGGCCAAAGTAGGCCAAGACTACGAGTGGGCAGATTGACCGAACGAGTTTGGTCAAGCTAGGTTTAAACCATCGACCTCGATTTGACCGATGACCGTCGCGGGACTCGGGTCGAGGGTTTGTCTTTGAGGTGAGATTGGATGTTTTATGTTATGCCTTGATATTTGTAATTATCATTTCACATGTTGGTTGTTGGATGCTTTGGATGCTTTATACTTGAGTCTTCTTGCCTTGTTGCCATTTTAGCTTGTTCTCATGAATTATGAGATTAACGGTTTTTGGAATTTGGATTATTATTGATATTGAGGATATTGTTGGATTGTCTGCTGAATAGACATTTATATAGCCTTTCACATGATAGAATGTTAGCATTTATGTTGGTAAGTTGGACTCTTTGCCCTCTTATGGTTAAGTGGGTGTCTTACTTGTCTTGTGTGGTGTGGGCTAAAGTATTCAAGCTGGGACTAGCTGGGACTAGGTCCTAGGTGAGTATTTCGGCCTTCATCATAGATAGGTCTTTATAGTCTCTGACGAGTATATGTTCACTGCTTGATAGCCTTTGTGTTCTTGACTTGGTGGGTTTATATCCAAGTTGGGGCATGATCTCGTTACTTATTTTGAGAGTAGGTGGTCAGCTTAAGTACTAGCCAACCCTTTGGTGGACTCCTTAGGGTACTCACTTTGTTTTAAAAAATTGTGGGTCTTGGGTGCGGTGGTGTGTATCCGTATGTCTAGGTCTGCGCAGATTTTAGGCTAGGGTTGTGTTGTGTCTTGGCCATGTTTTGATAGAACCTCTGAGCCAAGATACAGGTTCGATTACCTTCCCTACCTCGTGGTATAGACTCGAGTTACAAAGTGACTATTGACCGTACTAAGAACTTATGCCTGTCTTTGATATATTGCCCTTTCTTGTTTGATGATTCTATGAATCATAGAAGGTGAGATGCAAGCCGGCTATGGTTGATAGAGTTTGGATTCCTGGATGTTATGTGATTCACATGATAGTGTAGTATGAGTCGGTCTAGTATTCACATGCTAGGACTATGTGTTGTTATATTGTTCTTCACATGATAAGCACGATTGTCTAGCATCTATATGCTAAGGCTATGTGTTATTCATATTCATATTCTTATGTTTACATGTTATATTAATTATGATATTTCGTGGCTGGGAGAACTCGGAATTACTCCCCACTGACTGTGGCTTTCGTATTTGTATAAAATGCGAATGACAGGTAGGTGATGCATATATGGGGTACATGGACGAGCTAGCGAGCAAAGTAACCTTGGGACCTAGACTGGTTTTATTTCATTGTGACCCTTAAACCCTTTTTATGTCACATACATTTTAGGGACATATGTCTCCCTTTCTCATATTTGGTTTGTATAACTTTGTTTCGCGACTTTAGCGATGTTTCATTCATGAGATTTATTTTGGACCTTGCATCTTTGACACCTTCCCTTTTGGATATCTTTATAACAGTTCGGAGTTTTAAAAATTACGAGTTTTTACCCAATTGAACCTATTACAAACATATCCGTCGGTTTTTCGTCAGAGAATTACGTGTTTACTTTTCCGCAATAAATGAGGGTGTCACAGTTGGTATCAGAGCATATTTGCTCCCGACGCACGTGTGTGCACCCTACTATAAATAACTTGACCTTAAAATAATAAACTTGAGAGACGGGTAGGATGGGTAGACTTAGGGCCTTATGTTGTAGTCTCTTTGTGTTTGCTCTTTGTTAGGTACTAACCTGTTTGTTGAATGTCATTTAATAATTGTTGCGTTCTTGGATCAATGACCGTGAGCTTATCTATAGCTAATGGAGTTATTACCCTTATTAAAAAAAAAAAAAAAAAAAATTTGAACTAAAGGTTTTGAAAATATTTTAATGTTTTTCACTGGTTTTAACGTCAATTAGTGTTAAAGCTTGTTATTGGAGACGTCTGATAATTAGTTTTATCATTTGTTGGTGTAAAAACGTATTTTTATGTCTTTGAATTGGAATATTGATGTTCTTGAGTGATCGCCAAGAGTATCTCCGTTCCATTGAAAGGACACTTATATTTTACGAAGATCAAGATTTAGTGCCTTTTGCTGAGGATTGAAGATTTGTTCAACCTTTGAAGAATGCTTCTACTTCCTTGAAGATGTTTCTCGTTCTTTTTGTATCTCGCCTTATTCTTAATCTCTTGGTGCTTATCCTTCTTCTAAACTCCCTTTTGTTTTACTTTAAAAGCTACGCTTGTACTCCTAACTTGTCCTTTGTTCCTTGCTTATCCAGTTATCCTCCCTTAACGCCATTTGATAGTACACTTTCTTTTGAAGAATGTTGACCTTGGTTGGAAAACTTGACTCTTGGGGATATTGTTTGTGTTTGACCCTTGTTTTGGGATTTGGTCGTTTTGTTAGGAAGGTACAATACCTTAATAGGCGTGACCTTGTTAGAGAGAACCTTAAGTTTTAGGAAGCGTATGGATTAAGCCTTAAAATCTTCTTTCGTACCATTAATCGTTTTCCTCCCTTTCGTTCATACCTTGGTTGGATTTGATTCTTAAGTATAAAAGTTTACTCGTTATTTCCTTGTCTTGAATACCTCCCTAATTCTAATATCTCTTACTGGTTGTTAACTAGTTATCTTTATGATTCGACTCTTTTAGTCTCACACCCTGACATGTTGCTTAAGTTTCCTTGTTGTCTAAATTCCCTTTCTCCTCGATCATAAGCGTTACCGTTCATACCTCCTTTCCTCGCTTCATCTTGCTCCTCCTTTAAGTTTGACACTCGTATCTTGTGAAACTCTATCTTTGACATCCTTGTAAATTTGACTTCAGTTCTTATCCCTAGGAAAGTCATTATAGCTCTCTTGTTGGTTAAGTTTGAGCTCTCTTAACATACTTTGTTTTTATGCTATCTAAGTTACTTTCCTTTTTGGTACAATTTCTAAACTTTCAAGCTACCAATTTCATTTCGTTGTTAAAAGTTTATGTCACTTCTGCAAACCTAACCTATTTTTAAAGATTTGAAAATGAAAATTTGATTTAATCCCATATTTGTTCCTTGAATATAGACTTCTCTATCATGATTTTAATCGCTAACACCGAGATTTCTTTAAATTTTATCCAATTTCTGTTAACTTTGATCAATTTATGACTTCTTTGTCAAAGTTAAATGTTACATTTTCAGGGATTTGACTCCCATTTGGCTTTAAAAGTGAAACCTTTATTTCTATTTTGGCTTTTTGCAAAAGAAAATTTGAGTAGATTACCTTTCTTTTATTTTGATTTTAACGTTGATCGGATGTTAGAACTAGTTATTGGGAAAGTTTGATAACTTGTTCTACGCTTGTCGGCGAATAGTTTTTGTTTTAAATTTGTCTCTGACTTGGAAAGTTAGCGTTCTTGTGTGCACGACAAGAGCATTTCCGTTCCATGAATGAGACTTATATTTTTGAAAACTCTTCATTAATGTTTTTGAAGGTATTTTGGTTTTTGACTTATGCAAATGATTTGCCTTTTGACCTTATCTTTGATTTGGAATGTGATGTTCTTGAATACGTAACGAGAACACTTTCGTTCCCTTGATGAGAATCTGGTTCTGTCGGAAAATTTTATTTGAAACTTTTGGAAGAATTTTGATTCTTACGATAAATAACCTCTAAAATGTTTTGGTTACCGATTCCAATTTCAGTTTTATTTTCATAACCTTCCATTTATACTTTCAAGTTTCGAGGACGAAACTTTTTAAAAGATGGGGTGATTGTAACACCCCGTATTTTATTAAGTTGGATAAAATTCTTTTAATTGCTATTTTGAATTTAATTACATCATTTAACGATTTATATATATATGCTTAGCTAATTAATTAATTTCATCATAATTCGATACGTTAATTTTAATAATCATTAATAAGTTTATTGAAAGTTAGTTCGAGTTTGTTTATTTAATAATTTCCGTTTCTTTACGAGTCCTTATGAAAGTTGTTTTAAGTGAACCCGAGATGGATTTTGGGAACAAAACCGTCCAATTAGCTATTTTGAGCTTATTTCACTAAAATAGCAATTTTTATTAATATCCGTTAGTTTTGTAAAAATCGCTAATAATTCCGATTCAAGCTGATCTCGTATTATTTCCGTTAACTAGCTGAGTTTATTTTATTTTCACTCATTAAATTTATTTATTATTGATTCCGTTTTATTACTGAAACTTTTACTAAAACCGATTTTATTAACTTGAGACGGTTTTAAAAACGAGTGAAATTACTTAACGATGAAGAAACGTACGTATAATATATAGCAGGCAAGCAAGCTCGTCACTTATTCTTTTATTATTATTATTATTACCCCCGTCCCTACCCCATTCTTTTCCCCTTCCTTTCTTGTTTCACCAGCAACAACGAAACAATAGCAACAATCAACAGAACCCCAAATCACCATTTTTCCGTCGACATTCAACCTCAGATCCCGGCCCATTTCTCGACCAAATTCCGTAATTTTTGTACCATTCTCTTCCCCTTTCCTTCCTCCTCCTTTTAAGGTAAGAAAGTCTCCTTTTTGTAATGGTTTCGTCTTTCGCCGTCTTATAAAAGTGTCATCTTTTAGCTTCTTTATTCCGTTTTCTTGCCCTTTTATGAAGGATTCGAAGACCCGGGGTGAGGCTCGTGCCTTGTGGACCATTTATTCGAAGAATAAGGGGCGTTTAAGGTAACACGATTCTACCGATCCTATTATTAATACTATTGTTCGGGGTTATATGAAATCTGTGCTAACTATTTTTCGTATTCAAAATTAAGTGGTGATATCTGTACTAGTATCTGATGGTAATTGTTGTCGTATTATATGAATTAATTATAATAGTAATAATAATTTTTGTCAAACTTTGTGAGATGGGATTTGAATGGATTATTGGAGACAGGTTGAGAATTGGTATGTTGAGCTTTGAGATTGTTAGTGGCAGTGGATGAATGAAAGTCTAAGCTTTGGATTAATGGCGTAGTAACGTAAATATTTCGTTGATTGAAATATTGGTTTATTGGATTAAAGACACACGATTATGTACCACGAGGTTAGTAGCAATTACTTAGGAATTTTGATAGTTGTTATAGTATAATTTTATGAGTACTACTAATTTATGTCTCTAGTCTTAATTTTATTAGCTTGTGAGATGGGTTTATAATTAATGTCTTAGATGGTCCGAGAGTTTGGTATGTCTGATGAAGGATGCTTATGTTAATTATAGTCAGTTGTGAAGTTGGTGGTCTAAGAGTAGTATGAATTTATATATTAAAGTGCACATTGTTGTCAGGGACTTAGCAAGTTAAACGATTGAAAGTGTTAAGAGGCCTTTGCGAAGTTACTAAATCATCAAGGTGAGTAGTATAATTGGGATTAATGTTAGAATATTGTGGTATTGTATTATTATTGTCGTATCCTTTGTTCTTGGCTAGTGGGTGAGTAGCTTGGAGTTATACTCTAAATGTTGAGCAATTCCTTTAATGGAATATTTGACAATATCGATATTGAAATTGAGATGGAAATCTGGTTACTATGGAGTATTATATTATAGGACGGAGTAATGAGAGAGATGGGGTAGAGAGTTGAGATTGAATTAATTTTTGGGGACGAGAGTGACTTTTATAAGGTTGGCCTAGCAGCGGCCTGGCCGTGGCCTGCTGTAGCCTGGCCGTGGCCTGTTGTAGCCTAGCAGCAGCTGGCAGTGGCCTAGCTGTGGCCTAAGCAGTGGCCTGGCCTTGGCCTAGGCAGTGGCCTGGCCGTGGCCTAGGCAGTGGCCTGGCTAAGTCGCGAGTTTGGGCCGTATCTATAAATTGTTTTGACGCTAGTTTGGTTTATTTAAAATATAATTAAATTAATTTCCGTCTCATATTTTATATAACGATAATTCGTTAATATCGTCCTTTCACATAATTATTTTAGGTGACTCATATGTGGTTGAAGATGAAGAGTAATTTTGGGTTTTAGAAGCTTTCTCAAGTTTATTGCTTGTCTCTTTGCTAGCTTAAGGTAACTATTCCGAGTTACTCGACGAATTAATGTCACATTAGTAGTTGATGTTGTGTTTGTTGTTTGATAAGTGTTTAGGTGATTGATAATGTTTTACTTTCGTTTTTCACATGATAAAAATTGGAAATAGCATGAGAATAATATTGCGATAAATTTTGTCATTTGGGCCAAAGTAGGCCAAGACTCTGAGCTGGGCCAGATTGACCGAACGAGTTTGGTCAAGCTAGGTTTAAACCGATCACCTCGATTTGACCGATGACCGTCGCGGGACTCGGGTCGAGGGTTTGTCTTTGAGGTGAGATTGGATGTTTTATGTTATGCCTTGATATTTGTAATTATCATTTCACATGTTGGTTGTTGGATGCTTTGGATGCTTTATACTTGAGTCTTCTTGCCTTGTTGCCATTTTAGCGTGTTCTCATGAATTATGAGATTAACGGTTAGCTGGAATTTGGATTATTATTGATATTGAGGATATTGTTGGATTGTCTGCTGAATAGACATTTATATAGCCTTTCACATGATAGAATGTTAGCATTTATGTTGGTAAGTTGAACTCTTTGCCCTCTTATAGTTAAGTGGGTGTCTTACTTGTCTTGTGTGGTGTGGGCTAAAGTATTCAAGCTGGGACTAGCTGGGACTAGGTCCTAGGTGAGTATTTTGGCCTTCATCATAGATAGGTCTTTATAGTCTCTGACGAGTATATGTTCACTGCTTGATAGCCTTTGTGTTCCTGACTTGGTGGGTTTATATCCAAGTTGGGGCATGATCTCGTTACTTATTTTGAGAGTAGGTGGTCAGCTTAAGTACTAGCCAACCCTTTGGTGGACTCCTTAGGGTACTCACTTTGTTTTAAAAAATTGTGGGTCTTGGGTGCGGTGGTGTGTATCCGCATGTCTAGGTCTGCGCAGATTTTAGGCTAGGGTTGTGTTGTGTCTTGGCCATGTTTTGATAGAACCTCTGAGCCAAGATACCGGTTCGATTACCTTCCCTACCTCGTGGTATAGACTCGAGTTACAAAGTGACTATTGACCGTACTAAGAACTTATGCATGTCTTTGATATATTGCCCTTTCTTGTTTGATGATTCTATGAATCATAGAAGGTGAGATGCAAGCCGGCTATGGTTGATAGAGTTTGGATTCCTGGATGTTATGTGATTCACATGATAGTGTAGTATGAGTCGGTCTAGTATTCACATGCTAGGACTATGTGTTGTTATATTGTTCTTCACATGATAAGCACGATTGTCTAGCATCTATATGCTAAGGCTATGTGATATTCATATTCATATTCTTATGTTTACATGTTATATTAATTATGACATTTCGTGGCTGGGAGAACTCGGAGCTACTCCCCACTGACTGTGGCTTTCGTATTTGTATAAAATGCGAATGACAGGTAGGTGATGCATATATGGGGTACATGGACGAGCTAGCGAGCAAAGTAACCTTGGGACCTAGACTGGTTTTATTTCATTGTGACCCTTAAACCCTTTTTATGTCACATACATTTTAGGGACATATGTCTCCCTTTCTCATATTTGGTTTATATAACTTTGTTTCGCGACTTTAGCGATGTTTCATTCATGAGATTTATTTTGGACCTTGCATGTTTGACACCTTCCCTTTTGGATATCTTTATAACAGGTTCAGGTTTTAAAAATTACAGGTTTTTACCCAATTGAACCTATTACAAACATATCCTGTCAGTTTTTCTGTAGAATTACGTGTTTACTTTTCCGCAATAAATGAGGGTGTCACACACTTACTCTTCAAAAGCAACAAGTTGAAGAAGCAAGAGAGGCCTCTATCAAAGGTCTTGTGCATCAATTTGCGCAATTGACAACTGAGCCAGAGGATGTTATTTATGACTCGGATTTCGATGACTTGGATTTCGAGAAAGTCTTCAATGTTGCTGCTTCTGATTCAGCTATGGAGTTGGTCGATCGAGCAACTGAAACAGCTCGATCGACTGATTAGGATGAGGATTTCCCTCGATCGAGTGACTTAGTTGCTCGATCGAGTGGTTTTGTTGAAGAGGGTTCTCGATCAAGCGACCACATTGCTCGATCGTTTGGTTTTGGTGAAGAAGGGACTCGATCGAGTGATTTATTCACTCGATTGAGCACAGTAACTTTGGACAGCACTGTTTCATCACCCGAGGTTGTCCCGACTAGCGATGAGAAGGTAAACGAAGGTCATTCCAACGCATTAGAAGGTAATATTTCTTTTGTTGACCCCGCTATAATTTGTGTTATGCCTTCCGTTAATTCATATACTGCTTTTGAATTAACGCCTCCGCCCCAACTCGGGAGCAATTTGGAGGAAAATCGTTCTGTTTCTTCTTGCGCAGGTCTAGTGAAGTTGAAGGACCCGGGAAGGGGATCGCAAGATTCTATCCCGCCAAAGAAGAAAGTGCGGAAAAGGGTTGATAGAAGAGTGTTGGACGCTATAATTAGCCACCGCCGTGCTGTTGCTGTGCTTAGGGGGCCGATTGTGAAGCTCTTAATGGCTGAAATAACTGCATTCAGTCAGAAGCCGAGTAGGAGGTCGTGGATTTGCTGACGAAAGATGGTCAAGCTGGGACCTATCTGCAAACTAGCGCTGTCCGATAGGCAACTCGGAGTTTTTACTTTTTTTATTGTTACTTTTTAATACTTTCGTTTTTATTTCGTTGTGTACTTAATAAACTGCGGAATTTTTAGCCTTGGTATTTGGCGGTATTTTTGGGACGTTATTAGTTGATTGCAGGTACAACTACGCTATTTTGTCGCTTCTTTGATGCGACAAAGGATTGATCGAGTCTTTACTTACTCGATCGAGCGACAAAGCCACTGAAGCACTCGATCGAGTACCTCCTTACTCGATCGAGCGATCCCCATTTGCATGCCCTCGATCGAGCTCCTTCCTTGGTCGATCGAGAGAAAAGCTGGCCATATGTACTCGATCGAGCGGCTGTTTTGTCGATCGAGTACCTGCACCTCCCATGTCTGGTTCGGTTTGGGGAGGTCCGTGGTTTGCGCGCTTTTGTAAGTTTCCGACTCATCCTCTCTTTAGTTTGCATTTTCTTTTCCTTTACTTTATACAATGGGGACATTGTACAGTTTGGTTTGGGGAGGGTATGCATCCATATAGTGTATGCATGTTGTTTTTACTGCATTTATGTAATCACGTTTCAATTTCTGCATGCATTGTTGTTTAATTTCAAAAATAGAAAAATTCATAAAAATAAAAAAAATTCGAAAAAACCAAAAATATTACGTTTAATTTTGCATATTATATTGAGTCGGATTGGAGTTATTCATTGCTGATAATTGTTTTTTCTGCTTGAGCCTTGCATTGTTTCACATCTTTTAGCAAAAATCTTTTGCAATTTGTTGAACAAGTAGACTTGACTGAAATTTTTGCAAACTACATTACTTTCTGAGGTTTAGAGCTGATTTAACTTGTGTCATTTATGACCAGTTTATTTAGGATTGTGAGTAGTTACTCCCTGCATGTCGTGTAACATTAATTTGCACAAGTATGACATTTAATTGCTTTTTGCCTGCATACATTTGGGTTAGTGGATGGTGTCACAGGTTGGAGAGTACTTGCAATTTCCTTTTTCTCATTCTTACCCATTAACTCCACTTTTAGCCAAAACTGCCAGTTGACCCATAAACTACACCCAAATCTTAGCCTACCTTGCGTTGAGCTAATTTAGTGTTGTTTTGTGGTACATGTTTATCGTACCTGTTTTGGTTTATATTCATTTGTTATGGAGAATTTGGAAGTTGATGTCGGAATTGGTTATATGGAAATATTAGCTGAAAATCAAGAGATGAAAAAAAAAAAGAGACAGAAAAAAAGGAGGAAAAATGAAAAAGAAAAAGAAAAAGAAAAGTGAAATTCCCAAGTTCTAATTTGTATTTGTGAGGGAATTGTTAACGCATAATAAGCTAATTGGCTTTTTGTTTCCGATTCATCTTCTATTTGGATTTTAGTGAGTTTTATGCCAAGGATGGTACTGAGTTTATTATTATTGGAGTAGTAAGTCGGATGGATTTATTTGGTTTGATAGGTTCTAGCTTAACGCTTTAACTCCTCTTATCCAATATTGTTTTGCCCCTTTCTACCCATTACCTCACTTATCCAAACTTTTGCAAGTATTCAGCATGTGATTGATCCTGAACGGTTGGAATGTATGCGTACGGTAGTTAGAATTACTTATCATACTATATTGCATGCACGATTGTGTTGGTCGCAGTTAGGTGAGCGACTGTTATTTCTTCTTTCTCTTTTACATATAATTTGCTTACCATTTGCTTTGTTGAGAGAAGAGTGACCCAGGAGAGTCCAATTTTGAAGTCTTGCAAGGTCAAACGTTCAACATCTTTTTAAAATATGCATAAGTTCGTTTGCGTGACATTGAGCTTTTAGTAGTTGATTCATGAGCATTAAATTGGTTCAAGTCGACGGTTTTCAGTTTGTCCGTGTTTTACTCCTTTCTAGTTAGTCTTTAGTTAATTGCATGAGTTTGCTTGAAGACAAGCAAGGGTTTGGTTTGGGGAAGTTTGATACGTGCATTTTATATAGACCTTTTAGGCCATATTAGCACGCATTTCCATGCTTATTTCGTAGTAATTTTACTACAAATATCCCCCGAATAGTCTACTTTGGTTTGTTTTGTATTATTTGAAGATATGAGCCAGAGAAGATCATAATCAAGCCTAAAACATGTCCCTACGCATGCATTTAGGAGATGAGTTGAGTCAGAGCTTGGAAAGTGCTGTTTTGAGATGCGCATTGGAGTAAGGAAGTTAGGCGAGCCAAGAGAGTGCTTCAATTTGCTAGTTCTTTCTTGTAAGAGCCATATCTGGAGTTATACAACAGCGATTAAGGTGATTCCAGTTGGAGGTGAAAGCTTATCCTCTTAGCTTTCCAACGCCACCAACCACGCCCTATTTGTCCCAGTAACGAAGAAATGGCGGCCATTTGAAGTTTGGTGCGCAAAGCAGAGTTACGTGCTGAGCTCGATCGAGAGCCCTTCCTTTTGCATCTTGATCGATCGAGAGCTTATGTACTCGATCGAGAGCTTATGTACTCGATCGAGAGGTCTAGTGACTCGATCGAGAGGGGTTATCGCGTGGGCTTTAATTCCGTTTTGTAATTAGGTTTGTTTAAGTTAGTTTTAGTATAAATAAGAGGCGAGAAGTCAGAATTAAGCCTCTCTTACTCTCTCACGCCTTATCACTGTTCCTGTAGCGAGGAAACGGAGGAAACTCCGTCTTCCATTCTTATTTATTTTCCGGATCTAAACTCTTGCAATCATTATTTATCGGTATTAATCTTAATTCCTTCTCTCTTTTCTTCTTTTATGCTTTGGTCCTTTATTATGCGTAACTAAATTCCTTGCTAGGACATTAGGGGATCCGTGATTATATTAGATTAGCAATCGATTTTATTATGATAATGCTCATATGATTTTTGTTGTTTTCGCTGC
Organism: Silene latifolia; assembly: GCF_048544455.1. NCBI lineage: Eukaryota > Viridiplantae > Streptophyta > Magnoliopsida > Caryophyllales > Caryophyllaceae > Silene > Silene latifolia. The sequence goes on from NC_133538.1 coordinate 145,174,005, forward strand.
AATTAATTGTTATAGTCTAATTGAGTCGACGCAGTTAGTCTATAGATCTCAGTAAACCTTGACCTGGACCGAAAGGTTGGAAAGGGTGAGACTCGTAGCGATATATTAGGACGCGGTAGTGAGGGCGAGAGCTAAGCTATTTGTGTTTTAGGGCGAATTAAGGACCGAAAGGTGACGTTCGTTACCCCTTAAATCTTTTTGCTTGACCTTAGACCTTGATTGCTAAACTGATTAATCATGGTGAACCGACTGTCTTAGCTATCCCTCTTCCCTTGCTTTTCTCTTACTCTCTCGAACTCGTAGTTTAGAAAACCAATTATTTAAAACCCCCACTTGTGACTGAATAAACGAACCGTTAAAACAGATATCTTGCCTCCCTGCGGATCGACCCTTATTACTACCTTTTAGTAATTTGGTTTTATAAATATTATTTTTGATACTAAAACGACGGTATCAGAGGGTCCCATTCCCGACGCGCTCATGCACGATAATTCTCCACCTTTTGAACAACCAGAAGTCAATCCTCCACCATGTCCTACTGAAGCTGAAAAGCGACTCCAGTATTTGGAGGAGCAACTAATGTATCTCAAGGGGGATGACATCTATAGGGAAAACAGTGGCAAATATGAGGCAGTAAATGCTCAACTGCCAACCAACTTCAACATGACTGACATCCCAAAGTTTAAGGGGCATGAAAACAATTTGAACCATATTCGTGCATTCAAAGGTTATATGTCTATCAAAGGCATTAAGCCAGAGATGTTCTTAAGGATCTTTCTTTCATCTCTTGATACTATTCCTAAGCAATGGTTCTACTCCTTAGATCACAAGAAAATTGCTACCTGGGACGATGCTGCAATTGAGTTCACCAAACAGTACGCAGATAATGCTAAAATTCAAGTCAATATGCGCACTCTAGAGGTTCTTACCCAAAATGAGAAAGAAGGGTTCACCGACTTCCTAAGTAGGTGAAGAAAGACTAGCATGCAACTCGTCGAACGCCCAGACGAAGCTACTCTTGGTGAAAAGTTCGTGGACAATTTAAGGCCAATCTATGCGAACCATCTGAGATACCAAAACATAAAGTCTTTCAAAGACTTAACTGTGCTAGGAACAACAATTGAAGACGACATCCGTAAAGGACTCTTGTCCAAAACGGTAGGTCGCGGATATCAAGGCACAACGAGTCTTTCTTATGGCTCCACTAGCAAGACCGACGAGGTCAACCTTGTCGAATCGTCTACTAAGAAGAATAATCCGCAGGGAAAGTTCACCAACGCTGGTGACTTGTACTCCAATGCTTTAAAAAGATTGATGAAACAAGGCAAACTCCAACCCATAGGACCTACACCTGACCTAGAGAAGAAGTCTAGATTCTGGGATGAGAATACCTACTGCGAGTACCATAGAGGCAAAGGGAATGATACAGAGAATTGTTTCAAATTGAAGCATGCCATTCAGGATATGATTGAAGATGGGCGGTTGCCTATACCTCCTGCAAGCAAGCCTAGCAATACTCAGAATCCTCTTAGAATTCTGATGATCACTAATAAGGAATACACCTTGGATTGTTCACACCTCATTTCTCCCGCTGAAGATGAGGTCAATGCACTAGAAAATGACGAGAGTTATTCCTCCATCTCCTCTACTATCGCTGATTTTGTCACATGGGCAAAGGTTGTAAGTAGACAAGTTTCAGAGCTAGAAGCTACGTGGCATCCCTACGCAATCTAAGCACCATGCCCAGGGGAGATATGCCAGTGGTTCCAATCTTATCTCAAGGATCCACAATGCAAGAAGTGATCGCAGTAACCGACAATCTAGTCGAGCAAATAATCAGCCTAGAAGCTGAAATCATAAGCTTGAGAGAGCTCAGTATCGTCAATGGAATATGGGGGGATGACGATGAAGATGTTTACCTCAAATAAAATCCTCTAGTCAAGACTAGTGAAGATCAAGATATAGAGCACCTTACTCGCTCGGGACGTCCATATCAAAATGTCACTCAAGGACAAACGAGTGGTCCAGTTGCTAATGGTCCAACTACTAACACCAATGTCATCACACCAAATGATGGCGAAGATACATCTGCTGACTATTTATTGAAGCAACTTCAAAAGACAAAGGCTGATCTTTCAGCCTGACAACTAGTTGCAAGTTCATTTCCTCATCGTCAAGCTTTATTGCAAGCATTGGCTAAATTGAACATAGCACATGACACTACACCTAATGACGCCGTCAACCTAGTCTTCCAAGACTCAGTCATGCTAAGTAACCTAGTTACTTTCTCAGATGAGGACTTGCCTCCCTTTGGCGTCACTCATAACCTCACTCTAAACATCACAGTCACATGCTAAGAAAAATGTACCCATGACTTTGGTAGATGATGGCTCTGCAGTCAACGTCATACCACTAAAGACAGCATACAAATTAGGCATGAAAAAATCAGACTGGACTCCTACTAACCAAGGCATTCGGACATACGATGGAACGCGACGTAAAGTAGTGGGGCTGATTAACCTTACCGTGGCCACTGGGCCAATCGAGCGAAAGGTTAATTTTCAGATAGTGGACATCGAGGCATCTTTCAATATGCTTCTAGGAAGGCCCTGGATTCACACTTCCAAAGCAGTGACATCCACCTTACACCAAAAGATCAAGATCCCTCTAGATGGCAAGGTAGTGACGATCACTTTGTAGTTACAGATCTAGTGCATGAGTTTGGAGGATTTCAAAATCATAAACCTTATAGAGAGTGAGCTTGCTCCCTTTTACTTCGACTCATACTCCAACTTGGTGGTCAACCACATACTTAAATCCCAGGGATACTTCCCAGGAATGCCACTAAACCCTATCAGAAAGAGTACCTTTACACCTTTTAAGGAAGGTAACTCCCAAAAGTTACCACTAGGCTTCGGGTACAAGCCCACGAAGGCCGAAACCCTCGAAATGCTTACTCAAGTTCAGAATCGCAAAAGCAAAGGAGTCCAAATGCAACCCTATCTCCCTACACTAAATGGGTACTTCGTCTGGGAAGAGGATTGTGAATATTTTCATGGATTTCCCGAACATTGGCGGTACAGAGGCATTCAACTAGCTGGAATCGAGGTCTTCCATGATTTCTAGTTCATTCCTCCAGACACGGTTCCTACCGTCAAAACTCGTCAGACACCTTATTTTGACGAACAGGCTGTTAGCCTTCTATTTGGAGAGGATCGATTCGTCAAGGCAGCGTAAGATGAGATCATTACCATGATACATCAAGATGACCATTTCAACCCTACAGCACTGATCACTGACACCAGCTCAAATCAATAGAAAGGATGGAGAAAGTCGATCAAGTGGACAAACAATCAAGGAAAACTCTTCAAGGTCACTACTGGAGAAGGAGAGATGTTCAAAGGAGAACCCGAAGACGATGAATTCGAGTCAGAATCAGAGTCGAAATCAAAGTCTAGAGAAGTCGCTAGAGAGTCTCCTCGTGTCGTCACTCCCTACCCTTTTTTTTCTCCTAGCATAGTATCGCCTTGTAACAGTAGCCTTGGGAATGTCCCATGAACTGTCCCTTTACCGCCATTGACTACTGCGCAGTTGGTTTCTTTGTTTCAGCTGTTTTCAAACTTTAATATGAATAAATCTGATTCTGCTTAGTCCTTGTGTTATTCAGAATTCAATTTTGTTTACGATGATAATGAGGATGATCCTAACCCAGACTCAATCAAATTACCTCCTGTTAGGCCTGGAAATCCGCAGACATCTCTGATCAGTATCTCATCTTGACCTGACTATCAGGCTATCAGGCTGTCAGGGTGTCAGGGTATCAGGACACATGAAGATAGGCGCCAGGCCATGGAGAGGACAACGGTCAAAATATCAGGACGAAATTATATCAAGAGCTCATATTATAAATGAAATATATGCGCAGCATTGAATGAAAAGATCTCGCAGTAAATACAGTAATTAAGGGAGCAATATTGACAATTATTATGGACAATTATGGAGAATATTCCGCATTAATTCTGGCATCAGGCAGCCGTTCAAGTGAAGCTTATATAAAGAATACTTTGAAGACATTTGCAACACATCATCTACACAAGGAGAAGCATATATCCACATACACAATACTTAGATAAATATAAAAATTGTCGTTATCATATAATTCTCCCAATTACATAGTGAAATCCTCTCCTGGCTTGGTACCCGTGGTTTTTTCCCATTTAAGGGTTTTCCACGTACAAAATTCTTTGTCTCATTATTGTTGTTGTTATTATACTTACAGCTTTATATTTCAACCCTGACGACCTGACCAACAGACCACTTAGAGCTAGTTAACTGCACACGACTCTATCCTGACCTTACTTTGCCTTGCGCAAAATACACCCAAAACAATTGGCGCCCACCGTGGGGCATCTAGCTCTTTAAATCCTTTTTCTCATCTCACAAAAACTCAAAAATTCTACAAAAATGGCCCAACCTACCGTTGAAGAACAATTGAATGCAGCTCTCCAGCAAATCGCTGAGTTGGAAAGCTTGAAAGAAAAGGTAGCCCAAACTGAAGCAGAAATCCTGCAACTAAGAGAATCTGAGTTAGCCCTGAAATAAAAATTGGAAAAAACTCAAGGAGCAGGCTCTAGATTCCAACCAGGAACCCCATTTGCATCAATCATCAAAAATATCAATTTTTCCCGTTTTGGGAGCCCAATTGATTCTAAATCTATTGATGTTGATGGTGATGGTGAACCAAAGAATGACAAGGAAAAACCCGATGAATCTGCAGCAGCCATCATGATGGCAGTGGTTCAGGAGATCAGGAAACTCAATGAAAAATTTGATAAGATACTTGGAGTACCTGCCAGCATGAAAGAAGATGCCCCTGACAGCTATGCTAATTTGCCTTTCATAGACGAAATAGCAAAAGTAGATCTACCAAAGAAGTTTGTAGTTCCATCCATGAGGGTCTATGATGGAACCACGGATCCACAAAATCACGTGGCTCTTTATAAACAAAAAATGCTGGCTTCATCTATCCCCAGCGAATTTAGACAAGTCTGCATGTGTAAGGGATTAAGAACGACCCTGACCGGCCCTGCTTTCCAATGGTACATCAACCTGCCAACTAGGAGCATCCATTCTTTCGCCAACCTAATCAACAGTTTCAACCAGCAGTTTGCGAGAAGCAGGGAGTTGGAGAAATGATCCAGTGACCTTTACCGAGTTACACAGAAGCTTGATGAAACTCTCAGGATATTCCTTGCAAGATTCAATAAGGAAAAAGTATCTGTACCCACGTGTGACGTTGGAACAGCAGTGGAAGCATTCAGGCAGGGGTTACTACCATATAGTGACTTGTACAGCGAGCTCACTAAGTATCCCTGCCATACCTTCGAGGACGTCCATGCCAAGACTCTTACCTTTATCAGGCTAGAAGAAGATAAAAGCTATACACTTGGATCACCTAGTAGACCAAAGTATCATGAGAGGAGCAGTAGGAAGAGCAACAAAGGAAATAACTATAGGCCTACTCCATTTTCCAGGCCAGATCAATCAGAAGTTAACCTGGCTCATGAGTATCAAGGTAAAGTTAAAGTTTATCCACCTATTTCCGAACATAACTTCAGTGTTGATATTGCAGGATTAATCCAGAGACTTGACAACATGGGATCAGCTGTCAGATGGCCCAGGAAGTTAGAAAATCCCAACCCTAGAAGGGACAATTCTAAATGGTGCGAATTCCACATGGATATTGGACACACCATGGATGATTGTTTCACCCTGAGGAAAGAAGTGGCCTACCTGCTGAAATCTGGATACTTGAAAGTCTTGATCAAGACGAAGGGCAGGAACACAAACCAGGATAAAGAGAATCATGAGCATAAGCAGGATCGTAGTCTCCCTCCACCACCACCACCAATCTATGAAGTAAAATTCATATCTAGCGGATCAGAAATTTGCGGCCTGATAAGTTCAGCAGCAAAGAAGATAGCCAGGACACCAAGGACCGTATCACCCTGCAAGCCGTATCATATCCCAACAATCACTTTCAATGATTGTGACTTGGTGGGCATCCCTGATGTTCATCATGATGGCCTGGTAATTTCTATGCAGATTGGAACCGCCACAGTAAGAAGGATCCTGGTAGACAGAGGCAGCTCAGTGATCCTGATCACAATTGACGTACTGAAAGCTATGAAGATCAACGAGGACCAAATCACCAAAAAATCCAGTGTCCTAGTAGGATTCAGTGGCAAAACCAGGAGCACCCTACGAGAAATCCACCTCCCAACCTACGTGGAAGGAGTCTTATCTTATGAGAAATTTGGAGTCCTTGATTGCCTGTCATCTTACAACGCGATCTTGGGTAGGCCCTGGATTCATATGTCAAGGCCGTACTATCAACCTATCACTAGTGTATAAAGATACCAACAGACTTGGGCATAGCCATAATCAAAGGGGATCACAAGACAGCCCAGGAATGCTACACAGCAGCCTTGGAGCCTTCCAAGGCAGGTAAGTCCCTTGCATAGCAATTACAGTACCCTGTCAAGAGCACTTATGCAGCACCTCCCAGAATGGAAACAGATAAGGTAATCCTAGACCCTGAGTACCCTGAAATGTATGTTTTAGTAGGATCTGACGCCCCAGATAGCGTTAGGCCTGAACTGGTAAATTTCATTAAAAATAAATCATCTTGGTTTGCTTGGTCACATTTTGATATGACTGGAATTAACGCTGATATAATTACGCATAAACTCAATGTTGACCCATCTTTTAAGCCTATACAACAGAAAAGGCGGAAATTTGCAGCTGAAAGAAATACCATAATTAACGAGGAAGTAGAGAAACTCTTGGATATGGGAATGATCAGAGAAGTAATGTACCCTGAGTGGCTGGCTAACGTAGTTGTTGTGCAGAAAAAGAATGGAAAATGGAGAGTCTGTGTAGATTACACTGACCTGAACAAAGACTGTCCCAAAGATCCATTCTCCTTGCCACATATTGATGCCATGGTAGACGCCACAGCAGGCCATGAGATGCTGACATTCATGGATGCCTCCAGTGGATTCAATCAAATAAAGATGCAACCTGCTGACCAGAAGAGTATTACATTCATTACAGACCGAGGCATATATTGTTACACTGCCATGCCTTTCGGCCTGAAGAATGCAGGGGCAACGTACCAACGCCTGATCAACATGATGTTTAAAGACCAAATAGGTGACATCATGGAGGTGTACATAGACGACATTGTGGTGAAATCCAAAAATGCAGAAGATCATGTAAAACATCTCGAAATAGCGTTCGAGATATTGGAAAAATAAAACATGAAACTCAACCTCGCAAAATGCCACTTTGGAGTTTCTGCAGGCAAATTTCTTGGATATATGGTCACAAAGAGAGGCATAGAAGCTAGCCCTGAACAGATAAAAGCTATCCTGGAACTGCAGTCACCAAAATCTGTCAAGGATATCCAAAAATTGACAGGACGAGTAGCTGCCCTGAACCGTTTCATATCAAGATCCTCCGAGAGGTGCAAAACATTTTACAACCTCCTCAGAAAGAATAAACAGTTTCAGTGGACGGATGAACACGAGACAGCCTTTCGGGATCTAAAATCCTACTTATCATCTCCACCCTTACTGGCTAAGCCAGAGAATGGAGAACCCTTATCAGTATACTTTTCTGTCACTGACATAGCGGTCAGCGCAATCCTAGTGAAAGAACAGGATGGTCTGCAACATCCAGTCTACTATGTAAGCAAAAGCCTTCTAGATGCTGAGTTGAGGTATGGATTGCTTGAAAAATATGTTTTAGCTTTGATTATGTCATGTACTAAACTGCGACCTTATTTTGAAAGCCACCCCATTATAGTTAGGACCAATTTACCCATAATGTCTGTCCTACGTAAGTCTGAACTGTCAGGCAGGATGTCCAACTGGTCAGTACAGATTAGCACATATGATATCTCCTTTGAACCCAGGGCAGCGATTAATTCTTAGGCCCTAGCAGACTTTGTGGCTGACTTTAGCCCTAACCTGGAACCGGACCTGATAAAAGAGGTCAACCAACTAGAAAATAAAACCCCAGACCAAGAATGGACCCTATTCATAGATGGGGCATCCAACGCCAGGGGGACAGGGTTAGAATTAGTGCTCAAATCACCACAGGGATATATGATAGCACAGGCTGTAAGCTATGAGTTCAAAGCTACGAACAACGAAGCAGAATATGAAGCCCTGATAGCAAGCTTAAAGGTATGTCTAGACCTTGGTGTTCAAAACCTAAAGGTAAAAACTGATTCACTCCTAATTGCTAACCAAATAAAGGGAATTTATACGGTTAAGGATGCAAAAATGATTTCGTATTTAGAATATGAAAAAAACCTTACCGCTAAATTTGCTTTATTTGACATAGATCAAATATCAAGAGACCTGAACACCCAGGTTGATGCTTTGGCCAGCCTAGGTTCAAATTTTACCATTATAGTCTTCGACAAAATACCAATTGTTCATTTATTAGAGCCAGCCATCAGCAAACCTGAACAAGTCAATCCTGTCAATCAGAATAATAACTCTTGGACTAAACCCTATTATGATTGGTTTCTCCGAGGAATACTGCCTCAGGGCAGACATGAGGCAAAGGCCTTTAAAATTAGAGCTTCAACTTATGCTATCATCAATAACACTTTGTTCAAGAGATCGCAGGCCGGACCCTACCTGAGATGCTTGGAGCCTGACGAAGCCAAACTAGTACTTCAAGAAATACACGATGGACACTGTGGCAACCACAAAGGAGGAAAGAGCCTGGTAAGTAAAGTTCTCAGGACAGGCTACTATTCGCCTACATTGAGGGCTGACTGCCTACAATACTCTTCAAAATACGAAGCCTGCCAAATTCATGCACCAACCATACATCAACCATCTGAACTCCTCCATTCAATTTCCGCACCCTGGCCGTTCATAAAGTGGGGCATGGATATTGTGGGAAAACTGCCCGTAGCTCCAGGGCAAAAAGTATTTATGTTGGCTATGACTGATTACTTCTCCAAATGGATTGAGGCTCACTCTTTCAGGCAAGTAACTGAAAAAGAAGTAATATCCTTCATCAGGACAAACATCATTTGCAGATATGGAGTCCCATCGAAAATAGTATGTGATAATGGAACTCAATTTGTGGGGAAAAGGACCCAAGCATTTTGCCAAGAATGGAATATCAACCTGGTAACGTCAACCCCTGGATATCCAAAAGCCAATTGTCAGGCTGAATAAAGCAATAAGGTAGTCATAAGCTGCCTAAAAAAGAAGCTAAAAATAAGACGAGGCAAATGGGCTGAAGAACTTCCATTAGTACTATGGGCAGACAGGACAACTCCAAAGATATCAACAGGCCAAACACCTTACTCTTTGGTGTACGGCTGTGAAGCTGTCATTCCCGCAGAAGTACGAGTACCAACATCTAGATACAGCCTGAATAACGTTGAGGCAAATAGAGACCTAATGCAAGATAACCTGGTTCTAACAGAAGAGTTAAGAGACGCTGCCAAGATCAAGATGACATCATACCAACAAGCAGTTTCTAGGACTTACAACAAAAACGTCAAAATCAGAGTCTTTAAAGAAGGAGATCTCGTTTTACGAAAAGTTTTTCCAAATAAAAAAAGAAAAATCAGCAGGCAAGCTGGCCCCCACATGGGAAGGCCCTTACCTAATTGACTCAATTGTTGGACAAGGAGCGTACAGGCTCCAAACACTAGAAGGAGAGATGATCCCCAGATCTTGGAATGTAAGACATTTAAAATTATTCCATATGTAAAGATCAGATCAGGCCACAATCAGGTATAAATTCAATCACTACTCAACCTGACATGCTACCTGAGAAACTACGTGTTTTACATGCTTTGTATGCAACTCATATCTATATATTCAATTAACCCATTTATTTTACTTCTTGAATCCTGAACAATTATACATGATAAATGATTATATGCATAAATATTCAGGATTGAGGGCTACTCTACTATATATTCCTGAAACAAAATTTTGCACTTGATCGTGCTCGACGAGTTGGTAACCACCACCAGATACAGTAAATGTCAGGACAAATCAGGCATGAAATAATTGCCTGACCTGACTAGGTTTACTGCCACGGATTACAACCGGCTGGACGCAGCAAGATAGGTGCAAGGGTGATCTCTCCTAACCACTTAGTCTAAATGCCCTCCTGACAGGCCGAATACCAAGCCCTCCAGCTAGGCAGGGTACATAAGCCCTGCTGATAGGCCAGTTTTCCCACTCCTTCAACCATTATAGCAAAAAAATACACTTGGTTGAATTACTCATGAAATAACAAGATAAAACAAAAATGATGTGCATGATGTCTAAACAGGCCCAACATGATGAAACTCACAGACCCAAGCAAAGTCAAAAGCAAAATCAGCTAAAAAAGGCCACCATGCCTACATTAATAAAGCCCTTACCCCCTGGGGCAAAGGCACCAAAATATTCATAAAGGCCAGGGATAGTCTCCCTGACCTAGGATAAAGACCGAAAAAAGAAAAATTGTTCGTCCAGGGACATCCCCCTGGATGGGCCAAATACAAACTAAAAAATCAAATTACTACTTCTCCTTAGAAACAGTACCACTACTTCTACCCTTGGCCAGATCAACATCAACATCCTGCTCCCCTGGAGAGTCCACCTCTTGTTCATTTCCTATATTATGCAGGTCGGGATACTTTGAAGCAGCAAAAGTCATATCAGCTTCAGGGTTACATTTCGCTCTGGCCTCGACAGGCTCTGACATAGCAGCAGCCCTCCCCTTGATATAGAAATAGAGGGAAGCATCATCAAACTTGAACTCCAGGTCATCCCTCTCCTGGGTGAGCTCCTCATTTCTGTCCAAAGCTTCCTGCAAAAGTCGCTTGCTTGAATCTGCCTCAACCTTAGCAGCATCTCTATCAGCCTGCGCCCTCACCAAGTCAGCAGCTTTAGCAGCCAGGTCAGCTCGTGCAAAATCCAGCTCAGACTTCAGCCTATCATAATCTGATCTCATCAGATCAATCCTGGCTACCAAAGAAGTAGCCTGATAGGCGTTATGGAGACATGTCGCAACACCCTGACCAAAAACAGGAAGAAGAGTATGAATAATATACACCAATAAAAACTACCCAAACAAAACACACAAAAAAATTATTCCAGCCTACCTCCCTTACAGCAGCCAAGGCACCTGCCAAGAGGCTGACTGAATGATCCACTAAAGCAACCGCCTGAGTAACAGTCTCAACAGGGTCAAGGGTGTGCATGACATCTGATCTAGAAGCAGCGTAATCCCTGATTTTCACCCTAGCAGCCTCCATGTTGTCCACCATGGCTTTCACTTCCCTGACCGGGGCATAAATGTCAACATCTTCCATTTTCCTTTTTTGGGCTGCTGAACTTGTTTCAGTAGGGGCAGCAGGTACAGTAGTGACCTTCGGAGCATCATGCTGCTCAGTGAAATCTATAGCAGGTTCAGCATCCCCGCTTCCCTGGGAACCTTCCTCCTTGATCTTAGCCAGCTTGGTTAAAAGGTGAGCCATACCAAACCTGGCAAGGCGAGTAGATGACCTAGTGGCTACAACACGAAACACTATATTAGCAATATAAACCATGCATTATCAGGAAGCCAAAGTAAAAAGAAAAGATAAATTAAGATAGACTTACTGCCTGATGTAGTGGCACTAACAGCCCAGAAGGTTTAGCCACCTTGGCAGCACCATCAGCCTTCAAGCAACGAGGAAGGTGGCCAACCCCACAACAGAGAGGCCAAGACCTCTTCAAAGCAGGAATAGCAAGGAAAGCAGAAATATTGGCAGTGGGATACTCAGTCTCAGTAACCCAGTCATCAACTGCGCGCATAAAAGGTATAATTCAATATGAATTTCATTTCATTTTTTACTAACAAGTAAAACATGAAGGACAATAGAAAGAAACTCAACGGCAACACAAGCTTCGTAATTTAAATACGCCAGGTCTGGACCCACAGAATTGGTCCTGACAAACATGTACCCAACAGCCCAGCCCTTATCATGGCCACCATCCAGATTGCTCAAAAGAGGAGTAGTAGAAGCCCTGACCTTAAAACTTATACGGCCATGACTATTGGTTTTGACAGCAAAACAAGCCTTCAGATCATCAAGGGAAAACGAGATATTGTGCTTTTTACAGAGATAATCAATGGAACACACAACCTACCACACCATAGGCATCAGCTGATAAGATAGAACACCAATCTCCTTGATAACCTCAACCATAAGAGGAGAAAAAGGAAGCTTACAACCTGCCCTGAAAGCCCAGTCATGAATACAGAACCAACCAAGACAAGCCCAGTCGGCCCTGATAGGAGAATTCTCAGGGATCCAGACTTCAGCATCAATAGGGATGATCCCCTTATCCTTCAGCACCTTCTCAAACTCAGGCTTCAAACGGTTTGCAAGAGACTGATCCTCATTTAAAGCCTTCGTAGGCTTGAATTGAAAGTCACCATGAAATATTGAGATCATCTCCAATGGAGAATCACTCAGCTTGCTGATCGTGGAAGGTTGAGCAGTAGAAGAAGTAGGCAAATTCTCAGAAGAAGTTCTCTCTGGATTCTGGAAAGGAGGGGTTGCAGGAGTCGCTGCCCTGATAGACTTCTTTTTTGCGGCCATTGTTGAAAGAATTATGAAGATTAATTGAAGATTGAAGAACTGGGAATTAAGGAAACTAGAGAGAAAGATTATTAAGGGAAGAATAAGAAAGATTACTTTGATGAAGTTTAACTCAATGAAGCAAGCGGGTATTTATAGTGGAGTAAATTAGGGTTTCAACCGCAAAAGAGATGGATAATCATTAAGGAAGTTGCAGTAAAGCCTACACGCGTCATAAACTGCAGTAAAATAGCCGTTATGGGAACTGACTAGGCATAACTTAACCGTTGGGTAATCTTTCTAAGAATAAAGTTATCTCCTCATTTTTTCATCCTGACACACTGAAAATAAGGAGATAAGGGGCAATTGTTAGGCCTGGAAATACGCAGACATCCCTGATCAGTATCTCATCTTGACCTGACTATCAGGCTGTCAGGATGTCAGGGTATCAGGGCACATGAAGATAGGCGCCAGGCCATGGAGAGGACAACGTCAAAATATCAGGACGATATTAGACCAGGAGCTCATATTATAAATGAAATATATGCGCAACATTGAATGAAAAGATCTCGCAGTAAATGCAGTAATTAAGGGAGAAATATTGACAATTATTATGGACAATTATAGAGAATATTCCGCATTAATTCTGGCATCAGGCAGCCGTTCAAGTTAAGCTTATATATAGAATACTTTGAAGACATTTGCAACACATCGTCTACACAAGGAGAAGCATATATCCACATACACAATACTTAGAGAAATATAAACATTGTCGTTATCATATAATTCTCCCAATTACATAGTGAAATTCTCTCCTGGCTTGGTGCCCGTGGTTTTTTCCCATTTAAGGGCTTTCCACGTACAAAATTCTTTGTCTCATTATTGTTGTTGTTATTATACTTACAGCTTTATATTTCAACCCTGACGACCTGAACAACAGACCACTTAGAGCTAGTTAACTGCACACGACTCTATCCTGACCTGACTTTGCCTTGCGCAAAATACACCCAAAACACCTCCCTATGTAATTAAAGAAATACTAGAAGAGGGGAAGGAGCACCAGTTATAGAAAACACTGAACCTATAAACGTAGGAACGGAATTAGAACCCCAAGAACATAGGATAGGGACTACCTTAGACCCAACTGAAAGGGCCAATTTCATCGACATCCTACATGAGTTCAAAGACGTCTTACCTTGGTCTTACAAGGACATGCCAGGAATCGACAGGGATATTGCAGAACATCGCATTCCAATTAAGCCTGGTTTCAAACTTGTGAAACAGAAGCTTCGTCGGATGAGGACATAGTGGGCTCCTAATATTAAAGAAGAAGTCGACAAGCAATTCAAAACCGGATCCATCAAAGTTTCCGAGTATTCAGACTGGGTGTCTAATATAGTCCCCGTACCCAAAAAGTATGGGCGAATCCGGGTTTGTGTTGATTTCAGAGACTTGAACAAAGCGAGTCCTAAAGACGACTTCCCTCTACCATTCATCGATATATTGGTAGATAATACAGCGGATCACGCATTGTCATCCTTCATAGACAGGTATGCAGGGTATAACCAAATCAAAATGGCCATAGAAGATATGCACAAGACAGCCTTCGTCACTCAATTGGGCACATACTGTTATACTGTTATGCCATTCGGGCTCATCAATGCTGGGGCAAAGTACCAACGCATTGCGACTACTTTGCTACATGACATGATGCATGACACGGCTGTCGCAGCCCTATCAAAAATAAACCAAACGGCTCTAACTAATATAGCAGAGGTAAGTCGGGTATCGTACTCCATAGGGAGGCTATTATATCTACTTGTTATTCTAGTCCACCACGATAACAAATTGGGGGTGTTTGAATTGTTTTAACTAAACTACTGAACGAAATGTAAAGCAAAGAGAGCAAGAACGATAAAGATAGTAAAATGAAAAAAAAGTGTGATCAAATAGAGAGAAGCATGCTAGGATGTCGGTTCACTATGATATTACACAATTCTGCTAAAGGTAAGGTTAGTCGGTCTGATGTGAGAAGGGTAAAGGAAAGGTCCTTCCGGTCCGTTATTCGCCCTAAAATACTACTAACTTAGCTTCCGCCCTCATTAGTGTAATCTATTGTTAATAACAGGTCAGTCGTTCTGAACTTAACCAGGTTAACTAGTTTAGAAGCGTGCACTCAACTAAACAATTACAATTAAATTGCTATGAATCAATTCTCATAATAAAAACCGTCTAATCTAATTATAACATTATTGCTTCACTATCATGGCTCCCCTAATCCTAACACTAAGGGATTTAGCTACGCATATTCGTAATGAAAATAACGAAAATTATAATAAACGACATGGTATTAAGATGAATAAGAAGAAAATTGCATAAACTGATAACAAAACTGATAAAGACAGAAATTTAAGAGAAAGAAATTAAATATGCAAGAGGAGAATTAAATTAAATGAAGAGAGTAAAGAGAGATTACAAAGGTTTAGGATCCGGATATAGAGAACAAAGTAACTTTCAACAAGGGAAGAAAAAGTGTCTGCTTAATACTCCAGGATAAGTGAATGAAAGATAAGATGCTCAAACCTAATTGAGTCTCTTTTATTTATAAAAGAGACACTTTATTAACCTAAAACGTAATTAAGATATTAAGTCTACGCGAGAAAATCTTACGTCAAATAGCGAAATACTCGATCGAGCACTTCCAAACGTCTCGATCGAGCAATCCTCTGACCAAACCTCTCGATCGAGTAAAACATCTACTCGATCAAGAACCACAAAAAGGCCACCTCTCGATCGAGAATAGTAGGGTATCGATCAAGGTCTTCTCACCATCCATTTCTACTCGATCGAACAGATAAGTCACCAAAAGCCTTCGATCGAGTTTAACACCACTGAACTAGCTCCTTGCTCGTTGATTTGGCTTCTGAGATGACTTCACGCTTCCCGAGGCAAAGGCAATCTTGCTCCTGTTCTTCCATCTCCATAAATGCAAGCTAAGGGATGATAAAGAGGCTCAATTCCGTCTTCTTTGGTACATTCCTACAATAAAAGGAAAACAAACCAAAGTAGGCGATTCGGGGGACATTTGTAGCATAACACTACGTAAATTATGATGCGTGTATTTTATATAAGGATTTTACCTCATTTTTACACGAGTTTCTTTGTTATTTATGTGGCATCTAGCTACAAATGTCCCCGAATAGTCTACTTTGGTTTGTCTTGTATAAATTACAGGTATGAACCAGAAAGGAGCAAAATCAAGCCTGAACTTGTCCTAATCGCATGCATTTTGGAGAATAAGGAATCGGAGCTTGGAATTTGTCACTTAGAGATGCGTGAAGTGGCCTCGGAAGGTGTCAAGGAGTTCACCCGTGCTTATGTAGCTCGATCGACCTATTTTGCTACTCATAGTGGTCGATAGAATGCTTTATCCATCAAGAATCACTCGATCGAGCTCTGCCTTTACTCGATCGAGATAGCTACCCTCTGAAGTCTTCGATCGAACTCCATCTTCACTCGATCGAACTGATTTTCAAGTATTCTCCTCGATCAAGTGGTTTCATTTCACTCGATCGAGAGCCTATGTGTTTTATGCGGGCTTTGAGTTATTTTCGAGATTTCCTTTGGTAATGAGGATAAATAAGTTACGACGGCAGTCAATATCGCGGGCGCTTCTTCTTCCTCTCTCCCTTCCTTCGACTCTTTCTCTTACTCTCTTGGAACCTTTGCTCTTAAACTCTAACTTTGGATTTTTCCTCCTTGTAATCGGTACTCTTTATTCTACTCTTAATCTTTAATCAATTACTTGTTCTATTGCTTATTTCCCTTTAATCTCTATTGTTGGTTCTCTCTTTTCATACTTCTATTATGTTGAATTCCTATAGTTCGTGTATTGTTTTTGTTTGCTCAAGAATTATGCATATCTAATCTCTCTTGCTAAGACATATGGGAGCCATAATTTTAAGGAAATTGTGAATAGGTGATTAGACTTGATGTGAGTTAGATCTATGTTGTTAATCGCTGCATATAATTGTTCTTATCTACTTGAGTCGAAGCAATTAGGTAATTAATCACGGTACACCTTGACCTAGATCTGAAGATTGGAAAAGGTAAGATCTGCAGTGAACATTAGGGCATTCTAATGAGGGCGGAAGTTAAGTTAGAATTGTCTTAGGGCGAATAGCGGACCGAAAGGACCTTTTCACTACCCTGTAGATCGAATTTGCATTGACCCGAGACCCTAGATTACATTCCTCAAGAATCATGGTGAACCGACTGTCTTAACTACTTTCTCATTACCTTATTGTTATCAATTCTCTTCTCTATTTCTCTTACTCTATTTCTCTCCTTTGACCTCCTTAGATTAGAAAAATCATCTAAAAACCCCCAAGAAATTGTGACTCAGACGGACTTAGTTTAGCAGACATTTTCCCATCCCCCTGTGGAGATCGACCCTACTTACCGCTGACTTCTGTTAGTAGTATTTAGGTATTTATTTTTGATACTAAAACGACAATATCAAATTACATAGAAATACGTGCAATAAAGGCTCAAAAAGATTGTATGAAATGCACGTATCAAACCTCTCCAAACCAAACATTTGCTTGTCCTCAAGCAAACTATATGCAAAACTAATGGAACGGAATAGAAAACTCAGAGCTAGCTACAAATTGTCCACTTAAACCGATTTAATGCAAACAACTGACACTTATAGCCAAATTGTCGAATGCAAACGAGTTGTATGATGTTTATAATAGAGCTGAAGTGTCGACCTTGAAAGACGTTTAAAAATGGACTCTCATGGGTCCCTCTTATCTCATGAAGCAAAGGGTAAGCATAAGAATGTAGGAGAAGAATAAAAATAGTCGCTCACCTAAACTACGACCGATATAAACATGCATGCAGCTAATATGATAGACAATTATAGCTACCGTGCACATACGTTCCAACCAATCAAGGTCCCGTCACAACCGAGGGCTTACAAAAGTATGGAAAAGTGAGGCAATGGGTAAGAAGGGAAAAACATTTTTGGATATGTGAGGTAATAAGTCAAGCTAGCTACCTAACAAAACCAAACGACAACATCTGCTTCAAAACCACTAGAAATAAGCACAAATGCCCTTGGTTGGCATACAACTCAATAACCAAATAAATACTCCTCATAAGATAAATGTAAAATCATATGAGTAAAACCGACTTTATTAAATCATTTTCAATTTTCTTTTTCTTCTTTCTTTTTTTTCTTTTTTCCTCGGTTTTTTCTGA
The DNA here is from genome assembly GCF_048544455.1 of Silene latifolia. Taxonomy (NCBI): domain Eukaryota; kingdom Viridiplantae; phylum Streptophyta; class Magnoliopsida; order Caryophyllales; family Caryophyllaceae; genus Silene; species Silene latifolia. Next base: position 145,191,934 of record NC_133538.1, read on the forward strand.
TTTTCTCTCTTTTTTTTTTTCATTTTTCAGCTTCTCTTTTTTTCAATTCCTCCTCTTTCTTCATAAATTACCAACTCCAAAACATTAAATACAAGCCAAACTCGGCGCAATAAACAAAATACCGCAAAAATAATCTAAACTACCTTGACGAGGCAGGCTAATTTGCATGTAGTTAAGGGTCAAAAGGCAAATTTGGCTAAATGTGGTGTTTAATGGGTAAAAATGAAAGAAAAAGGGAATGTAAGCACCTCCCTACGTGTGACATCGACCACTAACCCGAATGTACGTAGGGAAAAAGCAATTGAATATCATATATGTGCAAATTAATGATACATGCTATGCAAGGAGTAACTACTCACAATCCTACATGAACTAGTATTAAATGACACCATTTTAAGGCTCTAAATCTTAGAAATTATGAGTAGGTTGCCAAAATTTCAGGTCAAGTCTATTTGTTCAGCTAAATTAAAATTAACTCGTAGATATGCAAAAAGACAAAGCTAAAAAGATATCAGTTTTTTCGCAAGGCTTAAGCAAAAAGGACCAAAAGTAGTGCAATTTCATCATTGAAATCTACCGTTCCGACTCAACCTATATGCAAGAGTAAACGTGATTATTTTTCTATTTTTCTATTTTTCTATTTTTTTTGGATTTTTCATTTTTTTTTTTGAAAATAAAAGACAATACAAGCAGAAATACAATAAACGTGAATACAAAACAAATGCAAATGCAGACTCAAAGGATGCATTACCCTCCCCAAACCAAAACGGACAATGCCCTCATTGTCCTCCAGCATACACCAGTAGAATAATAGGAGACGGGAAAAATACAACCAAATGAAAACAAATGAAATAAACTAAAATGAGATGAAAAAGAATAAAAAGCAAGAAATACTTACAAAACGAACTTCCCCAAACCAGTCAGCAAACTGGGGAAGTGAGTAGTCTAGCAGCTACTCGTCAGCCTCCTCGTCAACCACCTCGTAGGTGGGGTCCTCCTCCTCCCCCTCTCCTCTCCTCCTCTAACGACCTCCCGCAGCAAGCTCAGCTCTAAACCTCTCCTCCCTCTCATCAGTGTCCTCCTCGCTAGCAGGCTGTGGGTACCCCTCCGCCGGGTACCGGTAGAAGGAAGGGTTTGGCCAGTCAGCTGGGATAGGACGTCCTCTCATCATGTGGTACTCGTAAAGAGGGAATAAGGCAAGTGCCTGATCCCGCTCCATACGAGCCACCCTACTGCACATCTCCAAAAGTAAAGCATCACGACGCCCTTGGTCCATAACCTCAGGCGCCTCAAAATAAGGAGGAGCAATAAAATTAGCCGGTAAGGCCGGCTGAGGGACAGAGGGTGTAGGTGTAGGGGTAGGGGTGGGCGTGGGCGTGGACGTATGCCGAGCCTGTGTCTATATAGACCCCTCACCGACTTCCCTAATAGCAGGGGAAGTCCTCTTCTGCTTCCTAGAAGCGGTAAGTTCAAGGAGGTAAGAAGGTAGAGGAGGTGGAAGTCTACCCGTCACAGTAGTCAACAGTAAAAGACGGGGTAGAGAGGGTGAAGGTAAAGTCACAGACGTGAAAGTGCCTATCTTCCACGTCCTCTGGTCAGCTGCCAGCCAATGCATAGAAAGCATGACGGGAATGTCGATGACATAATCCTTGTCTAAGAAACGAAGACCACGGGGAAAGTCGGGGAAAGGACCGCTGGCGATGCGAGTCACTAACCCACCACATGCTATCGTGGCCGTCACTTTCTGCCCGACAGTGTTAAAATGTTGAGCAATCAAGTAGGAAATGTTAAAAACAAAGGAGTTACCGCTGTCAATGTTCAGGTAACCCGCTAAAAAGGACATCTCGACATTGTTAACATTGTTGGACCCGTGACGACCAAAAATGGTCTCTCCTAGCAGACGGAGAAAGTAATGGGCTGGGGGTAAGTGGACGTGAGCAACACGTCGCTGACGGAAAGGAGTGTGTGCAAGTGTAGGCCAGAGCAGAGCCAAGAGCTTCCTAGGAGGCTCCAGGAGACCGTCACTAACTAAACCCAACCGCCCCCCAAACTCAGCTAAAGTTCAGGTGAAAGTGGTGTTAAACAGTCTGAAGGTTATGCACTTGCTCCCGAGGTCAGTCACATAGGCCGCAGGGCAAAAGGTGAAAGAGCTGAAAATTTCTAAGGTCGATTGTCGATACGTGAGCTCTTTCATGGTGGCCAAACCCGACATTCCCGTCCCGTTGAGCAGCTCAACAACGGGCTGAAAAATTCCCAATTTCTCTAAGGATCGTCGACACAAGAAACGGGTCGATGTCATGTCACATTCCATTAAATTTAAAAAATGAGTTCTGTGGGACGCGGAAATGAAACGTACCTGCGGAAACTCAGGTAAAGTCTCCGTGGAAGTGTCGACCTCGCGCCGGGCAGCAGCCCGTAGAGCAGCTGCACGAAACCCCGTAGTCATCCTGGAGCGTGAACCCGAAGCAGCTGCAGCAGTGACCATAAAAGAAAAAATAGTAGCAGGGACAAGGGTAGTTATCACAGGTACGGGTATCGACACAGCAGGGGTCGACACCACTGTAGTAACAGCGGCGGCAGCAGTAGCCGCGATTGTGGTGACGGTGGTAACAGCAGGGACCACCGTCTACGAAACAGATGGGGTAGTAGCAGAAGTACAAGAAGAAACGGTTTACATACTACTATCCAACCTACAATCAAAAGACAAGTTCCTAATCAAAATACAATCAACCAAATTTAGATTTTCCCCAATTCGACTTTTTGAAACCCTAATTTTGAAATTAAAGCAGAAAACGTAATTAAACATCAAAGAAAAGGGGAATGGAACTTACCTATGATGATTACCCAGCAAAAGATCAATTGAAAACCGGAAGAAAGCTCAAAAATCGAATGATTTCGATTTTCGCAAACCCTAGCTTACAATTCTTCAAATTAAATCGAAAATTAACTTGTAAATAAGGGGGAAACGGTTTAATTGATGGGGGAAAAGTAAAGAAAAACAAATGAAGGTAAGTGAAGAATAAAGACTCCCTCGTGTGCTTTAGTCGCCTTAATCACTCGATCGAGTGGTTTGAAACTGCTCGATCGAGGGTATTCCGCCTTTATTTGTTTGATCAAGATCTTTGAAAGTGCTCGATCGAAAGCTTTCCCCAGTGCATTGAATTCTACTCGATCGAGGACTCTTGGTTGTTTGATCGAGATCTTTTCCTCTTCAATTTTGCTAGATCGAGTACAGGACAACTCGATCGAGAACCCCTAAATTTTGACCTTTCGATCGAGAGCTGTGAATCACTCGATCGAGGATTCCCTCTTGGCATTTTACTCGATCGAGCACATAAAGTGTCTGATCGAGGTCTTTCTTCTGGGCACGCTTTCCAATGATTAAAAATTTCCCAAAATCTGCATAAAACACAAAAATACTTCCCGCAAAAATACCAAATCCACAGTACGCAGTCTATATTCGGTCTTAAGCAATTAAATCTAACTAATCTAATGTTATTGTCTATAACTAATAAGCAATTAAAATGTCTAATGAAAATTCAAAATTACAAATTGTTTTTACAAGCCGAATAGCACTACGGCTCATCTTCCAAAACACTTGAACAGCCCGATAGAGGGCTTCTGACTGGACGAGGTCCCTTCAGCATCGCGGACCATCCCTTTAAACCTCCATAAACTTGAGTTGATCGAAGAAGAGTTGTCCGCATCCACGTATGCTTTTATTCTCATCTTTACTTTGTCTTGCTTCTTCCTTTCATGGCCTGTCTTGGGCATTATCTTTAGCATTGAGCTCAAATTCCACTGTACTCTTATCGCCGGGATCTCCAATTTCCAATCCGCCTTGACCTGTAACAGCAGAAATGACAGAATGGTCCTCCATCTTGCTCCCAATCTGGGTGTTAACATTGTAGCACATGATTCAACATTATCAATTGGAGGTTCCATGTCAGGGTCTGTAGATGGAATAGCATTACAAGGCTTGACCAACATAGGGTCCCTACAAACACAAGACTGGTAAAAGGTCAGTTCCTCATCACCTACCTGAAAAGTCGTCTGCCCCCCGACATCTATTATTGCACGAGCGACATATAGAAATGGTCGTCCTAAAATAATAGGAGTATATGAGTCTTCGGGGATGTCTAAGACTACAAAGTCAACGGGAATAAAGAACTTCCCAATCTTGACAGGTATGTCCTCTAAGACACCTAAAGGCCGTGATAAAGTACGATCGGCCATCTGTACGGTCATATTAGTACAATGAAATTTTGTTAAACCAAGCCTCTTAGCAAGAGACAATGGTAAAACACTCACGCTATCTCCCAAATTGCACAAAGCAATATCAATTAAATGGGTCCCAATATAACATGGTATATAGAAACTACCTGGGTCAGACAACTTAGGTGGGGTCTTATTTTGAATAAGGGCAATGCCCGCTTCAGTCAAAGCCACCGTCTCATGGTCATTAATATGCCTCCTATGCGCTAAAATATCTTTCATGAATTTCATATAGGAGGGTACCTGGGTTAGTAACTCAGCAAATGGTAAATTAACATGAAGACTTTTCAAAATTTCGGCAAACTTACCGAATTGTTGCTCAATCTTCTTGCTCTGCAATCTTCTTGGAAATGGGACCGTAATTGGAATAGCTAGGCCTTCATTTTTCTTCGCCAAAGAATTGTCACATTCATCATTGGAATCACTTGATCGAGTAATAGCACCTCTCGATTGAGAATCTTTCTCATCAATACTGCTCGATCGAGCACTTTCAGTCACTCGATCGAGATCTCTCTTTTCAACAGTGCTCGATTGAGCACTTCTATCCTCTCGATAATCGAAAACCTTTTCAGCATAATCCCTCGATCGACCACCAAAAATCAGTCGATCAAGGACATCTCGTGAATTCAGAACTTTTTCGTCAAAAGACGACTGTTCATGTACATCAACTTCAGCTTCCGGGTCTGTAAATCCAGCATTTTCAGTGGCATTTTGGGTCCCTCGTAAGAAAGACCACTCCTTAAATTGATCAGATTCACCGTCTCATGTTGTTTCTTATCAGGTTGTGACGGTAAATGACCCGGTTGTCTTGAAGCTTGATTAGTAGCCAGTTGAGCCATCTGTGATTCAAGTGACTTAATGGAAGCATCTTTTGCTTGGTCAATTTTCTGCAATTGAATAGTCAATGATTGCACCATCGACTGCAACTCGGCTATTTCACTTATGCCACTAGAAGAAGCACCTTGCTGCGGCGGTGGGAAAGATGGAGGCTTTTAAAAGCCTTGTTGTTGATTTTTATGAGGCAGTAAATAAATTTGTTACTGCGGTGGAGGTGTAGGATTCAAGACATTTTGACTTGGTCATCTCAAATTAGGATGAACTCCAGCTTGGTTGTTGTAATAGGAGCCTCCTTGCCTATATTGTTGAAAGGCATATACTTGCTCCTTCTCAGCTAAGCACTCCACTGCAGTATGACCATTTTCGCCACATCTCTCACATGAGACGGCTTCTTGTTTAGTCAACAAGTGAACCGTCTGTTGATTTCCCACGGCCTTCAACTTGAATTTATCAAACCTTGCATTCATGGCTTCAAGTTGAGCCACAAGTGAACTATTATCTGTAGAGACCATTCGAGTACCACTTCTAGGATTCCCATATTCAGCACAATGGGTAGCCATCTCTTCTATAATTCCCCAGCCCTTGTCATCATCAATATTTTTCTGAAATCTTTCGTTGGCTGCAGCATCTAAAATAGCACGGTGGTCATCATATAACCCATTATAGAACTGGTTGCACAAGAACCACTGGCCAAACCCGTGATGTGGAATGGACCGAACCAACTTCTTAAATCGACACCATGCTTCGTACAAGTTCTCAGTGAGACTCTATTTGAAACTTGTAATCTGGCCTCTCAATGCATTAGTTCTCTGTGGAGGGTAGTATCTCTTGTAAAAAGCAAGATCCAAGCTTTCCCAGTCGGTAATCCCAGCTGCATTCCTATCCAAATCAGTCAGCCACTCTCGGACTCCATCAGTAAGAGAAAAAAAAAATAGGACCTCCTTTATCTTTTCTTAAGTCACTCCCTTATTAGCGGGAATGGTAGAGCAGTAATCCGTGAATACCTCCATATGCTTTCTCGGATCCTCGCCGGCTACTCCCCTGTATAGGTTCCTCTCAACCAGATTAATGTAAGATGGCCGAATATCAAAGTTATTCCCATCTTCCGTTGCAAGATTGAAACCTTTAGGAATGGAGTCAGCTGTCGGCTCAGAATGACTAGCAATATTAGGCATCTTCGCAGATATAGTAACTGTTGCAGAAATAGAAGTGTCTTCCTCTAAAGACTGATCTTACGCAAATGTAAAGTTTTCAAGAACAGGTTCAAGAGTACTCAAGACTTCCTCTCGAGTCTCGACGATTCTTTCTCAATAAGTTTTGTCTACGGTGAAAAGTCCGCTCCAGCTCAGGATCAGCTGGTACTAATTTTGACCTGTTAGACCTGGGCATAAACAAAACTAAGATAAAAGAAATAAGAACTGTCTCAAGGAATTAGAAATCCCTTGAGACTAAGACAAATTGAAATAACCAAGCAAATAGGCTAATTGCCTCCCCGACAACGGCACCAAAATTTGACACGGCTATCACAACCCTATCAAAAATAAACCAACCGGCTCTAACTAATATAGTAAGGTAAGTCGCGTATCGTACTCAACAGGGAGGCTATTATATCTACTTGTTATTCTAGTCCGTCACGGTAACAAATTGGGGGGTGTTTGAATTGTTTTAACTAAACTACTGAACGAAATGTAAAGCAAAGAGAGCAATAACGATAAAGATAGTAAAATGAAATAAAGGTGTAATCAAATAGAGAGACGAATGCCAGGATGTCGGTTCACCATGATATTACACAATTCTGCTAAAGGTAAGGTCAGTCGATCTGATGTGAGAAAGGTAAAGGAAAGGTCCTTCCGGTCCGCTATCCGCCCTAAAATACTACTAACTTAGCTTCTGCCCTCATTAGTATAGTCTATTTTTCATAATAGGTCTATTCATACCAATCTTCCGATCTAGGTCTGAACTTAACCGGGTTAACTAGTTTAGAAGCGTGCACTCAACTAAACAATTACAATTAAATTGTTATGAATCAATTCTCACAATCAAAGCCGTCTAATCTAATTATAACATTATTGTTTCACTATCATGGCTCCCGTAATCCTAGCACTAAGGGATTTAGCTACGCATATTCGTAATGAAAATAACGACAATTATAATAAAAGACATGGTATTAAGATGAATAAGAAGGAAATTGCATAAAATGATAACAAAACTAATAACAACAGAAATTTAAGAGCAAGAAATTAAATATGCAAGAGGAGAATTAAATTAAATGAAGAGAGTAAAGAGAGATTACAAAGGTTTAGGATCCGGAAATAGAGAACAAAGTAACGTTCAACAAGGGAAGAAAAAGTGTCAGCTTAATAATCCAGGATTAGTGAATAAAAGATAAGATGCTCAAACCTAATTGAATCTCTCTTATTTATTTAAGAGCCACTTTATTAACCTAAAACGTAATTAAGATATTAAGTGTACGCGAGAAAATCTCACGTCAAATAGCGAAATACTCGATTGAGCACTTCCAAACTTCTCGATCGAGCAATCCTCTGACCAAACCTCTCGATCGAGTAAAACATCTACTCGACTAAGAACCACAAAAAGGCCACCTCTCGATCGAGAACAGCAGGGTCTCGATCGAGGTCTTCTCACCATCCATATCTACTCGATCGAACAGATAAGTCACCAAAAGCCTTCGATCGAGTCTAACACCACTGAACCAACTTCTTGCTCATTGATTTGGCTCCCGAGATGAATTCATGCTTCCCGAGGCAAAGGCAATCTTGCTCCAGTTCTTCCATCTCCGTAAATGCAAGCTAAGGGACAATAAAGAGGCTTAATTCCGTCTTCTTTGGTACATTCCTGCAATAAAAGGCAAACAAACTAAAGTAGGTGATTCGGGGGACATTTGTAGCATAACACTACGTAAATTACATAGAAATACGTGCAATAAAGGCTCAAAAAGACTGTATGAAATACACGTATCAATGCATAAAGAAGTAGAGATGTACGTGGACGATATGATCATCAAATGTAAGGATAGAAAAGGGCACATCCCTAACCTTCACAAGTTCTTCCTCAGATTGCGCAAGTACAACATGAGGCTCAATCCTCAGAAATGTGCATTCGGAGTAACGTCAGGCAAGCTTCTGGGATACGTTGTCAGCCAGAGGGGGATAGAAATCGATCCATCCAAGATCAAGGCCTTAATCGAGATGCCACAACCCCAAACAGAAAAAGAGGTTAGAGGATTCTTGGGCAAAGTGCAGTACATAAATCGATTCATGTCGAAACTCACTATGATCTGCGAACCTATCTTCAAAACGCTCAAGAAAATGGACCATACCGTGTGGGACGAAGACTGTCAAAAGGCATTTGACAGGATAAAGGAGATATTGGCCAAGCCACCAATGATAATGCCTCCCCAACAAGATCAACCTCTTGGTTTATATCTCACAGTTACCGAAACAGCCATGAGGGCTATGCTCGCACAGACTGTTGGAAAAGAAGAAAGAGCTATCTACTACCTTAGTAAGAAGTTCTTGGAGTATGAAAGTAAGTATACACCTCTGAAGAAGACATGCCTCGCTCTTGTGTGGGCAACAAAGAAGATACGCCATTACATGCTTAGCTACTCGGTCAAAGTGTATTCTAAAATGGATCCAGTCAAATACCTCTTCGAGAAACCCGTCCTCAATGGACACTTGGCAAGATGGACCTTAATGCTCTGAAAGTTCAATCTCAAATACGTACCTTTGAAAGTCCTAAAGGGACGCGCCGTGGCTGAATTCTTCGTAGATAATCCTATCAATGATGCGCAAGCAATAGACATGTGGTCGTTTCCAGTTGAGGATATCTTACAAACCAGTAAGAATTCTTGGGATCTTTACTTTGATGGGGCATCCAATTTGAGAGGATTTGGAATATGAGTGTTGCTCATTTCTCCTGAAGGCGGGCATACACCACTTTCTGTCAAACTCGACTTTGAGGTGACAAATAATGCAGCAGAGTATGAAGCTTGCCTCATTGGTCTACAAGCATCAGTGAGTTAAGGCATCAAGAACCTTCGAGTTCATGGGGACTCATCTTTAATCATTAACCAAATCACTGGATCCTGGGGAATCCGAAGTGAAAGTCTAGCACCCTATCAGGTTAGGATAGGTCAGATTGTTGAATTCTGCGATCAAGTTACTTATTTACAACTGCCTCACGAAGAAAATCAGTTTGCGGACGCTCTTGCAAAACTCGTATCCTTGATTAATATGCCAGACAGCATGGTTGAAATGCCTTTGTGCATTGAACGGCGGTCAGAGCCAGCCTATGTACACTTTCTTACAGATGAATAGGAAAACCCAGGGGAACCTTGGTTCCAGGCCATTCTAAATTCAAGCTTAATGGTGCATACCCACCAGATATGGATAAGAGGGGACAACGCGCCATACGCCTACTTGCCTCTCAATACCTCCTCAACCAGGGAGAGTTATACAAAAGAACACCACTTAGTGTCCTCTTGTGTTGCCTTGATCATTCACAGGCACAGAAAGTAATGGAAGAAGTTCACGATGGAGAATGCGGTCCTCACATGAGTGGACCTATGGTGGCAAAGAAAATTACGCGTCCAGGGTATTACTGGACGATAATGGAGTCAGATTGCATCAAATACGTTAGGCATTGTCATAATTGCCAGATCTTCGGGAATGTGCAATATGTTCCTCCCTCAATGCTATATACTATGACATCTCCTTGGCCATTTTCTTCTTGTGGAATAGACATCATCGGGAAAATCACTCCAGCTAGGACAGGAGGTCATTGTTTCATTTTAGTAGCTATCGACTATTTTACTAAATGGGTCGAAGCAGCATCTTACACTAGCCTTAAAGCCAAACATGTGGCAAAGTTCATACAAACCAATATCATTTGTCGATACGGTTGCCCACATGAAATCATCAGTGACAACGGGTCACATTTTCAAGCCGAAGCTGAACAGTTGCCAGCCAAATATAAGATCAACCATCACCATTCCTCGCCATATAGACCTCAAACTAATGGCGCGGTAGAGGCAGCTAACAAAAATGTCATCACGATCCTCAAGAAAATGATCGACAATTATCGCGATTGGCCTAGCAAAATACCCTTTGCGTTATGGAGATATCGCACGTCGCTTAGGACGCCCACTGGGCTACTCCTTTCTATTTGCCTTACGGCATGGAAGCTGTGCAACCAATAGAGCTAGAGATCCCATCCCTACACATCTTACTCGAAAGTCAAATTCCAAAAGCTGAATGGAATAGGGATAGGTATGATGAACTCGTCCTCTTGGATGAACGGAGAGTACACGCATTACATAATGTGCAGACATATCAGGCACGTATCAAGCGAGCCTTTAATAAACGGGTCAAACCCAGAAATATTAAGGAAGGGGATTTAGTACTCAAGTCAGTCAGAACTCTCTTACCTGTCGATCCATGGGGAAAATTTAAACCCAATTGGGCAGGACCATTTTTGGTCAAGTCCATACTTTCAGGGGGTGCGGTTAATTAAGATCACAGACCTAGACGGGAATGAGTTTTCTGATCTGACTAACCTAGACCAATTGAAACGGTACTACCCTTAGAATAGGATAAAATGCGCCTCGCGTGACACACATGCCGCTCTTGCAACACGAAATAAAAACGGCCCCTGGCCCGCTAAAAAGCTTACGACATTTCGCTCTTGCGTTTTGACATTTTGACATCCTTATATTATCAAATAAATTGAATTGCATTTCCTTAGGAGTAAGTGAAGCACACGCTTATTTTTCTAAGTTCATAAGCTCTTACTTCAGACATTTATTCTTTTACATTTTTTCGAACTACGTACAGGGTTTGATTTTATTTTTCTAATGAATACGTAGGCAATCCTTTACAGGATACAACCCGTCATTTCAAGATGTAAATAGAAGGACATTTGCATGTTGCATTTAAAATTCGACAAGAATAAATAAAGAAAATTTATAAAAAGTTTCTTAACTAATAAATCATTTATTCATTATTCCTTAAATAATAGTAATACACCAAATACATATAAATATAAAATGCTGAAAATTAAAATGCTAGGCTAGGATTCTAAAACCCCCGCCATTTATTACAGCTCAAATAATAAATTATACTATAAAAATGACTAAGGCTACTGTTCCATTTTCCCCTTGCCTTTGTCAAACTTCTTGTCTCGACCACGGGCGGGACGCTCTTATGTTATTTCCGACCTAATCACTAACGGTCGTTCTCGCGGTCTAGATTTCCCATTTCGATCCACCGCCATCTTCTCGGCAAGAGCATTCTTTGGTTTCTTCGACGGATGGACGACCTGATATCCGGCCTCTTCTTCCTCCTCAGTTAAATACTTTTGGTTCTCCTTCACCACTTTGCGGATCTTATAGTCTACGGGTCGTGCTTCCTTATCTTATCATGCTCCTCGGGAGTGCTAGCTTTTACCCATTGCAGATATGAGTCAGATACCCATAACGAGCCAATCGGAACGGGTATGAACCACATATTCCTTTGGGCCCAGCGAATTGCCCACTCTCGACAAGACTCCGAAGTATGCGCCAAGGCAGTTTGAGGGACGGTGTCTAGCTTCAGGATTTTCTATCTTAGGCCCACTTGCCTCATCAATCTCTCTGGAAAAGTATAGACCGTGAATTCCAAGGCAGGAACGTGAATTGACCGTGTCAGATCCAAAGATGATACTCCAGTCACTGATTTAAGATGCCACTATGGCACTATCCACCTAATCAAGGGCCCACCTTCACTCTTCAATTTATTTTCCCAATAATTGCATACTTGAGTGAAGTCCACCATGTATATCCTCATACTCATCGCAATTGATCAGGAGCGATATCTTGTCACGTCAACTGGGGGCTCAATCAACCGCAGCCTTTCCATCAGCCAGATCTGCAAAAAAGGGGACGGGAGTTAATGTCCAAAATTGATCGGAAAAAAAAAAGTACAAACGGCCGAATAAGAAAACGGGTTCTTACCTGTAAAATGATAGGACTCCCAAGATAAGGATGCATGCGGTTCGCCTTCCTATTATCCAATCCTAGAATGGTCTCCCCTAGAACTAAGCACGCTGGGCTCCTGCGCAGTTCCATTTTCTCCACTATGACTAAAAATCGAGGGTCACCCCTCATCTCCTTGTCCACATGCCTTCGCAGGACATAGCAATGAAGAAGGCAAAATCCATAAGCTCTACGCCTCGCCACATAAGATATAGTAGGGTCCTCCCTATTTATGAATGATCGACAAATTCAAACATACGGACACCTTTCCAGGTCACAAAACGGCCTACCTCAGCCTTGGTCAATCCAAGCAAATCCCTAAATTTATTATTATAGCGTTGAGAGCTAGGGGGTATAGCCCTCCAACCGCAGCAATTTCTTCTAGAAAGGGACAAATTTCGCCTCCCGGAAAGGAAAATACATGAAAATTCGGGTCCCAATATTCAAGACAAGCATCCAAAAAGGGGGTAATTACCTTCACTGGTTTTAAACTTATGATTGATCCTAAGTTAAAAGCACCCATGTCGTGTTTCTCCACATTCGTAAATTCATTCATCCACTCTTTAATGCGATTTTCAAAGGCGTCCATATTTTTTGGGAATATTTGAGAAGATATCTGAGGTTTTATGTAATAAACGAAGTCGAGGAAGGGAGAATTGTGAGAATAGAAGCTCAACCGAGGTCTCTATTTACTCTATTATACGTTTCCTAATTTCTGTCGAGAACTGACTAGCTGGAGAGAAGACGCAACAGCAGCTGCGCCTTTTCGAAGGATCGCAGCTCCTGCTGCGCCTCTTCCCTAGGCTCTTTTCCTCATTTGACAGTCGTGAGATCTTTCTTACGTGAATTTCAGCAGCATGACGGCGCAAACCAACAGATGCCAAACCGTCACGCAGGTCGTCATATATACAACCAAAATGCAAAAATATACATCAAAATACGGGATCCTGCCCAAAATGACATCCAAAATGTACAAATGTACAAACACAAGTCAGCAAACTAGTCCTGACGACCCCTCAACTCAGCCACCGTCGCCTCAAGGGCAGCGATCTCAGCATCTCTGGCCTCGAGCTCTCTCAGCAAGTGGGTCATCTCCTCCTGGGACTGTGCCAGGTCACGCTCCCTCTACACAGAAAAATGAGTGATACACCACTTCACTTCACAAAATTGGAGATAATAATAAAGACGGGCACAGAAGGTTCATACATGCCGCTCCGAGCCACCTGTAAGGGCCTCAATGGTTGTAGCTCGCAGCCGGTTGGCCATCCTCCACAGCTCCACATGCCTGGACGGTGCCACATTCATTCAAATACGGAGAAGGTTCAATCAAATGCATTCCTATATAATAAAGCATAAAATACTAAAGACAGCCAAAGTTAGGGGCTTACCCTCCTTACAACATGCTGCCACTCATCCAAGCCAGCGTCAGTCACCGCCTCGCTGATGTGACCATAATTAGAGCATATTTAACCCCCAAATTAGCCTTGTTCCCATGCTTTTTAGTGCATATTTGGGTCATTTATTGTCTTTAGTCCTTTGTTTTGCATATTCTTTGAGGTTTTGTTTCCTTGGTATGAAAGGAGTGCAAACCTTGCATTTTCATGGCAAAATGAAGCTAAATTGATTGAATTCAATGACCAAACATCAAAGATAAGACAAGATTAGAAGGCCTTTGTACATACTATAGTAGATGGGCAATGATGAGAAAAGATCCTTGCATCCCCAAGGAAATCCTCAAGGATTTTATGAAGGGAAAGGAAGAAGCTGTAAGACAATCCGAGCGGATTGCCCACAATCCGCCCGTCCAAGAGGTGCAATCCGAGCGTCTTCCCCAGCTAGATGCCCGTCCAGAAACACCACAATCCGCACGTCCATCCCTCGAATCCGCTCGTCCAAAACTCCCACAATCTGCCCGTCCCGTGCCCCGGACGCTCGGATTGTGTGTCAGTTATTTCATCTTCTACTTGTTTTATGAAGGATGCGCATATTTTTCTATGACCGGCGAAAAGGAGACCGGAGTCTCCCTTGAGACCGGCGATTCCTCAAGGACTTAATCGTCATTTAAGCCTTTAGTAAACCCTAATTTATGTAACTAATCCCCACTATAAATACCCCATTAGGCTAATTAGATTATCATGTTCTTCTTAGCAATCTCTAGTGTAGTTTATATCAATCAGATCTCTCTTTAATCTTGTAATCAACATTTAATCAAGTTTTAATACAAATTTCATTTCCTTAATCACTCTTTGGTTCATCTTTCATTTTGGGTAATTGAAGATTATTTGGGTTATTATTGGGAGATTGACAACTTTCCAATCAATCATCAAGTACTTCTATTATTCTTTGCTTTATTATTGGAATCATTAGTAGGTATAATTCTCATAGTCCCTTTTTAATTATTGTTAATTATCTTCATTTATTCATCATGTTTTACTTTGTTGGTGTGATTGACAACCTTGCTAGCATGTTCAACATGATAATGAGTGAGTAGTTTCCTTGGTTAATGGGTAATTAGGGGAAACCAACATGGGGGATGATTCATGCTTAAATTAATATGTTTTCATAGTTTATTTGCTTGCTTGTTGTGATCTCAACTTATGCACATGTTATGTTTGATGAAATGCGAGTCTATGAATCCTTGCATTTTTTACCCATCACCTATATTTTCAATGAGACTTGTAAGACATAAACCAACTCGAGTCTCATTACACCATGCATATAGTTGAGTAGGGAAGATTAAGTCGACTTGTAGGTGTTGTACAATCTAATCGATTCGGCTCCGGGACCCAAACTTTCCTAGGATTATAAGATATAAACCAACTCGATCCATCACAACAATAATTGCTTGCTTATAATTTGAGAATATGTTTGTATGATCAATTCCCATGAATCCCCTATGACCCCATGACACCCTAGTGCCTTTTATCAATTGTTTACACCCCTTTTTAATCATCTTGCTTGTTTACTTTTATTGCTATTTAGTTTAGTGATCTTCTACTTCAAACCCCAAATTGTGACACCCTTAGACACCACTAGTTGCAATTGAAAATCTCATCTCAATTCCCGTCCCTTGGGATCCGACCTTTACTTGCCTCTTTACTAATTGTAGAGTTGTTTATGGAGTTATAAATTGTGTTTTGGTCTAGGTGCTCCTAACTACAAGTACCGAAAACTAAACCTCCAAGTGAGTTCGACCAAAAATGGCGCCGTTGCCGGGGACGGTGTTAAATTGATTTAGATTTTCTTAAATTGTTATTAGTTGTGTCTTTCTTTGCCTTGGGGAAGTAAAACTCCTCAAGGTTTGTTCTAACTATTTTCAAGTTGTTCGATATTTTGCAACATGGACCTTATAGATTGTTTTGTAGAGGACCACTTAAGTATACCTTTCTTCAAAGATCTCATGCAAGCATTGGAAGCCTTGGAAGCAAGTGAGGCTAAAAATATGTATTGGGAATTGGAGGTAGATCTTTTTGAGGCCGCTCTAGCCGACAAAGAACTTACTCATGAGCAATCCGAATTAGTACATAACATCATTGTGGAAGCATACCAACCTATAGAAAATGAGCAATCCATCCTAGAAGACATCTTACAAGCTCAAGAGCAAGAGGAATTCGTCATGGAATTCGAGTGTGATGAGATCGATGAGAATGAAGAACAAGGTGAATATGCCATGAGAATGGAATGTCTAATGGAAATGGAGCAAATTCTCAATGAACCTTCAAAGGAGGAAAGTGAGGTATAAACCCCTACTTTAAAACCCCTTCCCCCAAATTTGAAATATGCTTACCTTGATGAGTCAAAGACCAAACCCGTAATTGTTAATGATAGACTTGATGAAATTCAATTGGAAAAATTGCTTGATGTATTGAAACAACATGAAAAGGCTATAGGTTATAGTCTAGATGACCTTAAGAGGATAAGTCCGAACTTTTGTATGCATAGAATTCATCTAGAGGAGGACCATAGACCTACCATCGAATCTCAAAGAAGATTAATCCCCCACATGCAAGAAGTTGTCAAGGGAGAGGTTATGAAATTACTTGATACGGGAATCATATATCCCATATCGGACTCTTTGTGGGTTAGCCCCGTTCAAGTGGTACCTAAGAAAGGAGGTACCACGGTGGTGACAAACGAAAAGAATGAGTTATTACCCACAAGGAAGATCATCGGTTGGCGTATGTGCATTGACTATCGAAAATTGAATTCCTCAACAAGAAAAGATCATTTACCCCTACCATTCATTGACCAAATGCTTGTGAGGTTAGCCTCCAACAAATTCTTTTGTTACCTTGACGGGTATTCGGGATTCTTCCAAATCCCTATACACCCGGATGACCAACATAAGACCACCTTCACATGCCCTTATGGTACTTTTGCATATAGGAGGATGCCTTTTGGCTTATGTAATGCCCCCGCCACTTTCCAAAGATGCATGATGAGTGTCTTCTCCGACTACCTAGAGACTATAGTGGAAGTTTTTATGGATGATTTTAGCGTTTATGGAAAGGACTTTGACTCATGTTTGCATAATCTTTCTCTTGTATTGCAAAAATGTGAAGATGTTAGTCTTGTTTTAAATTGGGAAAAGTGTCACTTCATGGTCAATAAAGGAATTGTTTTGGGTCATTTAATCTCGGAAAAGGGCATTGAGGTCGATAAAGCTAAGGTTGAGGTGATAGAGAAACTCCCACCTCTCGTGAATGTTAGAGGGGTGAGAAGTTTTCTCGGTCGCGCGGGTTTCTATCGCCGTTTCATAAAAGATTTTTCAAAAATAGCGAAACCCCTCACTCAACTCTTACTTAAAGATGCCCAATTCCATTTCACTGATGAGTGTATTGAAGCCTTTAATAGAATCAAGGAAGCACTAATATCGGCACCGTTCATTCAACCTCCAAATATGGAACTACCGTTCGAGATTATGTGTGATGCTAGTAACTACGCCGTTGGAGCGGTTCTTGGCCAACGGGTAGGAAGAGATTTTCTTGCCATCTATTATATAAGCAAGACTCTTGATCCCTCCCAAGTGAACTATGATACTACCGAGAAAGAGCTTCTTGCCATTGTTTATGCTTTGGACAAATTTCGTTCCTACTTACTTGGATCCAAGGTTATTGTCTTTTCGGATCACCTTGCTCTCCGACATCTCTTGATAAAGAAGGAGGCCAAACCAAGGTTGTTAAGATGGATTTTGCTTCTTCAAGAATTCGACTTGGAGATAAGAGACAAGAAAGGAGCCGAAAATGTAGTGGCGGATCACTTGTCAAGGATCCGGTTTCATGATGAACAAGGAGAAACACCGATCAATGAGTCATTTCCCGACGATATCTTGATGGACATTCAAACACAACTTGAAAGGCACATCACCCCATGGTTTGCCGATTATGCCAACTATATCGTTGGAAGAGTACTCCCTCCAAATTTGAACTACAACCAAAGGAAGAGGTTCTTATTCGAAGGAAAGAGGTACTTTTGGGATGACCCAAACCTCTACAAAGAGTGTAGTGACGGGATCTACCGGAGGTGCATCCCTCAATGGGAAGTCCAAGGAATCTTGGAAGGATGTCACTCATCACCCGACGGTGGGCACCATGGATAAAGGAGGACCATTGCAAAAATTCTTCAATCGGGCTTCTATTGGCCTACAATGTTCCAAGACACGAGGGAATTCATCATTCATTGTGATGCTTGTCAAAGAATGGGGAATATCTCTTGGAGGAATGAAATTCCACAAAGGGGCATTCTAGAGGTGGAGATCTTCGATGTTTGGGGGATCGACTACCAAGGTCTGTTTGTGACATCCAATGGGAATAGGTATATCCTTGTGGCAGTAGACTACGTCTCAAAGTGGGTGGAGGCAATTGCCACCCCAAATGATGATGCGAAGACGGTCACCAAGCTCTTCAAGAAGATAATCTTTCCGAGATTCGGAGTTCCTAGAGCAATAATAAGTGATG
The DNA here is from genome assembly GCF_048544455.1 of Silene latifolia. Lineage (NCBI taxonomy): Eukaryota > Viridiplantae > Streptophyta > Magnoliopsida > Caryophyllales > Caryophyllaceae > Silene > Silene latifolia. The sequence goes on from NC_133538.1 coordinate 145,210,036, forward strand.
GAGGAACGCATTTCCATGAAAAGAAACTCGCATCCCTCTTGACCAAGTATGGTATTCAACATAGAACCGGCTTGGGATATCATCCTCAAACAAGCGGTCAAGTTGAAGTTTCGAATAGAGAGATCAAGAAAATTCTTGAGAAAGTGGTGAATAAGACCCGAAAAGATTGGAGCACAAAGCTTGATGATGCTCTTTGGGCTTATAGGACGGCCTATAAGACTCCCATAGGAGCCTCCCCTTACAAGCTTGTTTATGGAAAAACATGCCACTTGCTAATCGAATTGGAGTACAAAGCTTTTTGGGCAATCCGAGCCCTTAACCTTGATCTCAAATTAAGTGGTCAAAAGCGGATGATTCAAATTCAAGAGTTGGAAGAATTCCGACTACAATCTTATGAGAATGCCAAGATCTACAAGGAAAGGACAAGATTGCTTCATAACAAGAGGATCAAGCAAAAAGCCTTGCACAAAGGAGATAAAGTCCTTCTATTCAATTCCTGCTATCGACTCTTTCCCGGGAAGTTGAACACTAGATGGATGGGTCCCTATGTGATCACCGAGGTTGGGAAATATGGGGATTTTGAAATCAAGGCGGAAGATGGAAGCAAATTCAAGGTCAATGGTCAAAGATTAAAGCCATATTATGAGGGAGCATTTGTTGGAGAGGTCGAGGTCACCTATCTCGGGCCTCCTCATACTTGAAGGAATCATCAAAGGGAGAGTTTGGTGGAGTCCTCCCTAAACCATCACTTGTAAATATACTTACCCCTATAACTTGTATTTATAATTTTGTTGCATTCCTTTTATCATAAACATAAATTCTTTCAATGAGAGTAAGTGAGGGAGGGTCACTAATGATTTTTGATGAAGGAAGGAACTAATTTTCAAGTTTGGGGAAGCTTTTATCGGAGTTAAGGAAATCAAAGGGAACCCGAGCGTCCAAAAAGAGAATCCGCTCGGTTTGTACAAAGACGATCGTCTTGTTGAGAATACGCTCGTCCGCCAGGATTCCGAGCGTCTGAAGACAGATCCGCTCGTCTTTGTGCCAGTGCATTTGAAGAAAAGTTCTTGTCACAGAATCCGCTCGTCTTTGGGAAAAGACGCTCGTCTTGTTCCAGAAAAGACGCTCGTCTTGTGCTCGATCCACTCGTCTTGGCTGCGTCAAATTTTTGCAAAAATTCGCTGTAAGAGAATCCGAGCATCTTCCCTGGAATCCGCTCGTCCCAGAATGACGGAATCCGAGCGTCTTGTGCCCGAGTCCGCTCGTCTTCCTGCGGTCTTCACTCCCGATTTTTCCCAATTCTAATTCACCCCACCACACAATTTGTGACAAATCACCCTTCCTTCCACTTGTATTATAAAAACCCACCTCCTTATGACTCCAAAGCATATCCCAAACACCTTTTTATTCCACAAAATCAAAAAGCCCCAATTTCTAGGGTTTCAAAAGCAACATTCAATCCACAAAGAGCATCTTCATACTTTAACAAATCAACAAAATCCAACTCAACAATCAAAGAATGGCACCAAAGGGATCTTCCTTTAGGGATAGAAGAAGACCAAGAGTAAGAGGAAACTCTTCTACCTCCCATATCAACACCTTAATGAGGGAGCATGAAGAAATTGTGGATCTTACAAGGCTTGATGACTTCTCAAATGTTGAATTCGTCAATGATGTGAAAAGGCTCGTTTTTCACCGGCTTCTTCATAAGAACATTCTCCCTACTAAGTTTTTATGTCATAGAACTTTAAGGAAGCTTGGGATTTACCATCAAATGGAAGCCCTTTTTGAGTTGTTTGGTCTCTCTACCCTTTTCCACATGCACGAGCAAACTTACCGATCCCTTGTGCTTGAATTTTTAAGCTTCTTGAAAATCACGACCTTGAATAGAACGATATGCCTAGAATTTAGGTTGGAGAGTGTTTCAAGAATGATGAATCTAGTGGAATTTGCTAATGTTCTTGGTCTCGATGTCTCGCCTACCCGGACATTAAAACCAAAGAGATATAGTGTTGCACCCCTATGGAGGGCCATGACCGGCCGAGATTTCATGTACATTAAGGAGTGTCTAGCTTTCCACATTCAAAATCCTATTTTGAGATTTACTTACCGGTTCCTTTCCAGCACCCTCCTTGCTCGCCGAGACCCGGCAATAGTGAACGAACATGACCTTGTGTTCATGGAGTCTTATCTCGATATCCAAGGAAGGGGTGGGTACCACTTTAATGCGCCTCTTGTGTTACTCGAAAAGTGGGCAAAGTTTAGGAACGGTGATGATGATGGGATGAAACACATTGTTAATGGAGGGCTCATTACAAAGATTGCAAAGCATTTCAATCCAAAATTTAATGAGAATAATGAGTACACTCCTCTTACCGGGAATACAAGGATAAATGAGGACCTTCTTCTTGTGAATCATCATTGGATAACCCTTGAGGGGGTTGATAAAAGAGTCAAGTGGATAACAAAAGGAAGTGATCCAATCTACATACCAATGACCGGACTACCAAGAATCTCACCAATAAGGGGACCTTTATCACCAATCCCATCCTACCTCATCCCTCCAAACCCAACCCAAGCAAGGCAAGCACCGCCACTTCCAAATCCCCAACAACAACAAAAAGAGCAACAACCACAAGATGAGAAAATCAATGTACCTCCCTACCCTTTTCCATATCAACCGTACAACCACCCTAACCCCTTTATCCTCCCCCGTGATGACTTTGTAACGGGAATTCTTCTAGATTTGAACTTCCGACAATATGAAGCTACCGTGGACAATTATTATGCACTCTACCCTCAATACCACGATATGATTCAAAGGGGGAAGATTAGTGAGGAGGGTGCATTTCCTTCTTGGGCACAAATGGATATACTCTTCCCCAATTCGGAGAGGGCAAATGAAGGGGCAAACGGGCGACAAGAGGAAGGGAGTGACAAATCTTGCGGTAGGGACACGGTGGAGCTTGGTAGCGAAGAGGATGAGTTCATGGACCCTAATACAAGTTATGCATCCAAGGAAATATGGGATAGTGATCTAGAGGGAGATGACGGCGATCTCTAGAGGATCTCTTCATAGCTAGATGGAGCGGGCGTGAGGCACCCATCTCAAGCTTAAGTGAAGTTTCCTCATCTCTTCTCTTTATTTTCAAATTTCATGAAAGAAGTTTATGTTTTGTTAACTTGTACAATATTTGACTTTGTCTTTGGTTGGAGAGTCCTAGCAACATGAGGTTAACACCTCGGCCACATTGAGGTGTTCTTTTATTGTTCCCGTTTGAAAAATCCAAAATGACAATTTAGTCTCATGCATTGCATCTTGTGTGCATGAACTACCCCATAATTTAAGACATTAGAAATAATGTCTATCTCGGTTTGGGGAAGTACATGCATACGCAACGGTAGGTAATCTAAATTACGCTCTCCGTTATAAACAAAAACCCATGCATCATGTAGTGTAGATTAATATAGCTTGCATTTAGTATAGAATTCATGCATCATGCTTGCATAATTTCCTATCATTTTGGCCATTGAGGACAATGCCTATATTAGTATGGGGATGGGAAATTCTAACTTAACTTTTATTCAAAAACCCAAAAAAATCTTTCCGAGACATTGAGGATATTGAAGACTACATGGTATGATCTTTCCAATCTCCTTTTTCCTCTTTATGTTAATGACTATGAGGCTTTATTTTGATTGATGTGGTATAACAATGTGAATTTAGGAGTTGTATTTAGATTATATGGCATATTAGTTGGTAGAATTGATACGTGCATATTCTATACACTTTATCTGTGGCTTTAGCATGTATTTCTATGCATAATTGGTAGCTTAAGGCTGCTATTTCTCTCGAAACGGTTTACTTTGCATTTTCTATGATTTATTGTAGGAATGCGCGGAAGTGGGCTAAATCAAGCCAAATTCGTCCTCCGGAAGCAAGTTCAAGGAAGCCAAGAAGAAGGAGAGTCGCATTTACTCACCTTGGGATGCGTGCAAGGAGTGAAGAGTTGATTGGAAACAACAAGGAGCCACTGCTCAGCATTTTCAGTCGATCGACAATGCTTTTGGTCGATCGACCACCGGAGCTCGGCCAGAAGCTCTTGTTCGCATACTCGATCGATCGACCACTCGGCTGTCGATCGACCCGATTTCGAATCGATAGATATTTCTCCGTGTTAGACTTTCAAAAGCCCAACTTGTAATTAACTTTGGGTATCTTTTTATCGAGTAGAACGGGAACTTTTAGGTTATGCTTTCATTCGGAAAAAATTAGTTTTCAGATCTAGTGGAGACGGAAACCTTGGATTCGAATGCTTTGTTCTTGATATTCAATTAGTAAGCTTTTATGCAATTCTTCCTCTTTCTTATTTTTTCCTTGTTATTTTGATTCTTGTTTCATCAATTAATTTCAGCAATTGAATTTCTCCCCTTTGTTCTAGTTAGATTCCATCATGTTGAATTTGTTCTTATTTATTAATTTCGCAATTAGTGTAGTTATGATTATGTGTAGGTAATTCCTTTGATTGGGAATAAGTGAGCCATGGTGTGAAATTAGGATTGTTGTGTAGCATGAGTTCTTCCGTATTGGTCTTATTATCTTTTGATAGATCCCTTTGCTAGATTGAAAGATTGGTAATTTGATTTATCGTTAGATTTAGAATTTCTCTTGAGTGAAAGCTTTGATAAATTCTAGGGAATTATTAGACCGTGAGGTTATTTGAGCTTTGATCGAAAGACTAGCTTATTTTCCCTGAGACCGTATTATGAGACCTCTGCTTTGCTTGTGATTTGTTATTTGCCATGGTGAACCGAAATTCCCGATCCTCTTTTTATCTTGTTAAGAATATTCATTTTAGCAATTAGCCAGTTAATCAATCAATTTCAAAACCCCCAATTAATTGTTACTTTGTAGACTGAAAAATAGCAAACAAAATCAACCTTGTCTCCCTGTGGTTCGACCCTTACTATCACTAGCTATAGTTTTAGTTTGGAATTATAAATTTAATTTTGGTACTAAACGACGGTATCAAATTTTGGCGCCGTTGCCGGGGAGACGGTGTAATTCTGTTTGCTTTATTTTAGTTTATTTTTCTTGTCTCAAGGAACTTTTGTTCCTTGAGGCCGTTGCTAACCTTTGCTTCTAGTTTTGCTTTTGCACAGTTAGAAGACAGGTTTTTGAGAGGAAGACTTGAGTACTCTCACTTTGGAAGTTATGGCTACGATATACGATAATTTTCAGCCAAAGGAGCACCATCTTCCAAAGGGGCGCCAGTTACCTACCCCTACTACCGGTAAATTCGAGTTTCGTTCCTCTTATATTGATTTAGTGGAACGGAATCAGTTTGCGGGTCTGCCAGATGAAGACCCCTTGAAACATATGGAAATTTTCACGGACTATTGCTGTTCAATACCTATACCGGAGGGGGTAACTCAAGATGAAGTAAAGGGGTTTATGTTCTTATACTCCTTGAAGGATTCGGCGCAAGATTGGTACCGCTACCTCGATAGAGTAGCATTTGAGTCACCGATTGGACATCTTTAGCACTAGCCTTCTACAAGAAGTACTTCCCGCTTTCAAAGACTGATGCCTTGAAGGGTAAAATCACGAGTTTTCAGCAAGGAGCCGACGAAGATTTTTGTGAAGCATGGGGACGTTTCAAACGTTTGGTCCGAGCTGTCCCTCATCATGGTTTCCAGCAATGGTATCTTTGCAACCTATTTTACAATGCTTTATATGATGATTACAAGGTCATTTTGGATGCAATTTTGCTAATGGTAGGTTCCAAAATAATACCGGTCAAAGTAAAGGTTGGAACACCATTGAGGAGATGGCGGTCCATAAAGGCGAGTTTGGAAGTTCACGTGGAAAGTCACGAAGGCAAAGTGAAGAAATGACTGTTGTGACACTTATGACTTCCATTTCTACCCGTCTCGAGAAGCTCGAGACTTCTGAAGCTCCCAAGGAGAATGTCGAAATTCCTGTTCAAAACTCAGATGAGATCGAGAAGTTAAGAGAGATGGTCCAACTCCTTTTAGTTCAAGTGGCGAATATGGAAGCAGCCGGGATTGAGTCCTCACGGAATTTTGTGAAACAATTGGAGAATATGGAGGCTAAGCAAGCCGCTAATTCTTCAAACAAATGTGAAGGGCCGATTGAGACGATCAATGCCATCAATCTCAGAAGTGGCCTTTCTTATGAAAGTCCCGACAAGCCAAAGGAAGACTCGGGAAATGATGAAGAAGCTCGTTTGAATTCTGATGCAAAAACGAGTCTGAATGCCAGTACCGTTGGTCGATCGACTGAATTGTCAGACAAAATAGTTTCTGGTCAGAAACTATTCACACCTAGCACATCCAGTCGATCGACCAACATCCTCGGTCGATCGACTGAGATACCTGATGACGTTAATCCTGGACAGGAACTGTTCACGCCCAGCTTACTTGGTCGATCGACCACCCCTACCAGTCGATCGACTGGATCTCCAGAGCGGGATGCAAATCCGTCGACTAGTTTGCATGATTCGTCACTCATTGATGATTTGACGGGGGTTTTAAACCTACGGAAGCCGAAGGTTACTGATCCTACGGCCAGTGTTGCAGTCCCGTATCCGGAGCGTTTGAAGGCTACCAAGCTGGAGCGTAAGTTTGGTAAGTTTCTGGAGATGGTCCATAATCTCGAGGTAACGGTTCCTTTCACTGATTTAATTACCCAGGTACCCTCTTACGCTAAATTTATGAAAGATATTTTGAATCGTGAGAGAAATTTTCGTGATGATGGTAATGTTGCGTTTGTGGAGGAATGTAATGCTCATTCACAAGTTAATGTGCCACCTAAATTAAAGGACCCGGGTAGTTTTTCAATTCCTTACACTATAGGTAACCACGTAATTGGAAAGGCCCTCTGTGACTTAGGGGCCAGTGTTAGTGTCATGCCATATTCTGTTTGCGAAAGGTTAAACATTGGTAGACTTAAGGTGACCGATATTACCGTTCAAATGGCAAATAGATCGACTCAGAGACCTATAGGTGTTCTAGAGGATGTACCCGTTCGAGTGGGTAAGTTTTTTATTCCTGTCGATTTCGTTGTTTTGGACATTGCAGAGGATAGTCAGATACCTATTATTTTAGGCAGACCGTTCTTACATACAGCTGGGGCTGTGATAGATGTCAAACGCGGAACCATCACCTTAGAGGTAGGGGATGACACCATTGAGTTCAGTCTTGCTCACAAGGCAACTAAACCTGCTGATGAGGATACGTGTTATTCCATTGATATTGTAGACAGGGTTGTTACTTGTAATTGGAGGGAATCCTTAGCCAAGGATCCCTTAGCTGATCTAACCCATTTAGATGAGTGTGCGGGTAATCTGATGGAGAATCTTTGAGGAGCCATACGCTTTGGTTGCCTCAATGGAGAGCTACGAGCTCAATGAAGAAGAAGATGAGATGCTTTTAAGCCTGGCCAACGATAACTTGGTGAACACTTGCTACACCATCGAAGCTGATTCTGTCTATGCTGTAGAGGTAAAGGTACCGGAGCGTAAGCCACTTCCTCCTAATCTTAAGTATGTTTTTCTAGATGATACGGAGCAGTACCCAGCTATTGTTAGCTCTAAGCTCAATGATGACCAGCTGTCTGCTTTGATGTGTGTACTTAAGAAAAACAGGAAGGCTTTGGGTTACTCTCTGGATGACATTAAGGGCATCAGCCCCGATGTTTGTATGCATAGGATAGAGCTGGAAGAGGGCCACAAGCCTTACAGACAGGGTCAACGCAAGTTGAACCCGAAGATGCAGGAAGTTGTTATGGCTGAGGTGATGAAACTACTTGATGCAGGTATTATTTATATAGTTGGCAACTCCAAGTGGGTTAGCCCAGTTCAGGTGGTCCCGAAGAAAGGATGGACTACCGTGGTTAAAAATGATAAAAATGAATTAATACCAACTCGAGTAGTGACAGGGTGGCGGATGTGCATTGATTATAGACAGTTGAATGCCGCCACCAAGGAAGACCATTTCCCCCTCCCTTTTGTTGACCAAATGACTGAAAGACTTGCTTCTAACAAATTTTTCTGTTTTCTAGACGGGTATTCAGGGTTCTTTCAGATCCCTATTCATCTGGACGATCAGAGTAAGACTACTTTTACCTGTCCACAGGGTGTTTTTGCATATCGTAGAATGCCTTTCGATTGTGTAACGCCCCTGCTACCTTTCAGAGGTGCATGATGGGGATTTTTTCTGATTATATAGAAAATATTATGGAGGTATTCATGGATGATTTCTCAGTTTATGGTAATGACTTTGATCGTTGTTTAGCTAACCTTGATAAAGTCATGCAGTGTTGTATAGATGTTAATCTTGTTTTAAACAGGGAAAAGTGTCAGTTTATGGTCAATGAGGGAGTTGTGTTAGGGCATCTGATTTCTGATAAAGGTATACATGTTGACAAAGCAAAGGTGCAGGTGATTGAGCAATTACCTCCTCCCGTGAATGTTAAAGGAGTGAGGAGTTTCCTTGGTCACGCTGGTTTCTATCGGCGTTTCATTAAGGATTTTTCAAAAATTGCTAAACCACTTACACAATTGCTCCTTAAGGATGTTGTCTTTGAATTTACTGATGAGTGCCATGTCGCTTTTCACAGGTTAAAGGAGGCCCTAGTTTCTGCGCTAATCATTCAGCCGCCTGACTGGGACCTCCCATTTGAGATCATGTGTGATGCCAGCGATTATGCGATCGGTGCAGTCCTGGGACAGCTAAAGAATAAAGCTTTGAATGCCATATACTATGCGAGCCGAACTCTGGATGAGGCTCAAGTCAACTATTTTACCACTGAGAAAGAGTTTCTAGCTGTTGTTTTTGCCTTAGACAAATTTCGATCTTATTTGTTAGGTTCTAAGGTTATTGTTTATACTGATCATGCAGCGTTGAAGACTCTCTTTATTAAGAAAGATGCGAAGCCGAGGCTTTTAAGGTGGATACTCCTTTTGCAGGAGTTTGATTTGGAGATCAGAGATAAGAAAGGAGCAGAGAATGTGGTAGCTGACCACCTATCTCGTCTGCAGCTGACAGAAAGGGAGGATTTGTTGCCTATTAATGATTCTTTTCCGATGAGAGTCATTAGCTATTACTACTTCAGGGTCTTATCCACCTCCGTGGTTTCTTGATTTTGCTAATTTTTTGTGACGGGTAGGATACCACCCGAGCTTTCATGGCGACGAAGAAGCGGTTTGCCTATGATGCTAGACAATATTTTTGGGATGATCCTTATGTTTTCAAGGAATGCGCAGACGGTCTCATCCGGATATGCTTACCTCAGTGGGAGGTGAAGGATATCCTAGAGGCTTGCCACTCTTCTGCTTATGGTGGTCATCACGGTCCGTCCAGGACCGTAGCTAAGGTACTCCAATCTGGTTTCTATTGGCCTACTTTACATGCAGATTATCGCGAGTTTTGTTCTTTGAGTGCGATGCTTGTCAAAGATCGGGGAATATTTCCAAGAGACATGAGATGCCACAGGTAGGCATTCTTGAGGTTGAGATTTTCGATGTCTGGGGCATTGATTATCAAGGACCCTGTCCGAGCAGTCAAGGTAATAAATATATCCTTGTAGCTGTAGATTATGTATCCAAATGGGTGGAAGCTATTGCTACTCCCCATTGCGATGCTAAGGCCGTGATTAAATTGTTTAAAAAGATTATTTTCCCTCGTTTTGGTGTCCCTCGGGTTGTCATTAGCGATGGGGGAATGCATTTTAAAGAGAAACAACTTAGTGCTTTATTGACTAAATTCGGTGTCCAACATCGTAGAGGTTTGGGGTACCATCCCCAAACTAGTGGTCGAGTTGAGGTTTCTAACGAGAGAATTGAAAGAAGTCTTAGCTAAAGTTGTTTCTAAATCACGGAAAGATTGGAGTCTTAAGTTAGACGATGTCTTATGGGCTTATAGAACTGCGTTTAAAACGCCAATCGGGATGTCACCATACCGATTGATTTATGGTAAGACATGTCATTTACCTGTCGAGTTAGAGCGTAAGTCTTGGTGGGCTATTTGTGATTTGAATTTGGATCCTAACCTCTCTCGTGAGAAACGCATGACACAGCTGAATGAGCTAGAGGAATTTAGGTGGCTTGGCCTATGACAATGCAAGGATCTACAAGGAGAAATCAAAGCGCGGCACGACAAGAGAATCATCAAGCGCGAGTTCCATATTGGCGATAAGGTACTTCTTTTTAACGCTCGTATCCGTTTATTTCTGGTAAGTGAAATCCAGGTGGATCGGCCCCTATACGGTCCTTTGTCACAAAGTTCGGATCAGTTGAATTGGAGACCTCTGCTGGAGAAAGGTTCAAGGTAAATGGCCAATATGTGAAGCACTATCATGGATCAGATGCATATGTTGGGAAGGTCGAGGTTTTGTACTTCGATCCGCTATCAGATGATGAAAAGTGAGGTAACAAGGTCGTGCGGGACCTCTTAAACCAGCGCTAACTGGGAGGCAACCCAGGTTGTAATTTTTTGTAACTTAGGAACTTTATTTTGTCATTTCAATTAATTTGCACTTTGAGTTTTTGTTTTACTTGTTTGTTGTTTTCTTTAATCCCCTTTAATTGGCAATTTCTTGGTTTGGGGAAAATTGTACGCCTTTGATAATTTTGCAGAATTTATTTTATGCAAAGTGCGTAAGTGGTCTCTTGGATTTTTGCGAGAGAAAGACAGGAAGTTATGATGGCAAAATGAATTTTGACGAATTTAAGTCCATTTGCCAGTTCAAATAGTCGATCGACTAGGAGGTTCAGTCGATCGACTGAAGCGAGGAGAACAGAGGCTACTGTGTATAGGGAAGTGGTCGATCGACTGGGTAAAATAGTCAATCGACCACCAAGGAGAGTCCGAAGCTCTTGTGCGGGGTAATCCGGTCGATCGACCGAGTAAAGTGGTCGATCGACCACTTCGCTGAGTTCAGAATGAAGCTAATAAGGAAGTCTTCATCCCTTACTCTTTTATTCTTTCATTTTCCAAAAAATCAGAAAAGGCCAAACCCTATTTCCTCTCCCTTTTCGCGTTTTCAATCGCAAATCCGTCTCACTCTCTTCCTTTCTTGCTTTAATCTTCAAGGAAATCATCAAGGTATGTTTCTAATCTTATCTTTATGCCTTTTATTCGAGTTTTGCTGAAGTTCCATGCGAAATTTTCGAGTAATGTGCCCTTGAGACGAAAAATCGATTTGGGGAAATCGATTCTAGGGTTTGATTTCTTGTAATCTTTGTACTTTAATCGCTTAGTCTACTCTTTCCCCCTTGTTTTTCAACGCAAATAAGCAGTTAGGACGTGTTTTAAGCCGTTTCCCCCAATTTATTCGAAACCCTAATTCGCTTCCAGGTTTAATCTTGATTCGGGTTTCCAGATATTGACATTGCTAAGGGGTTTTTCGTTGCTTATGGGCTGTTTTGCAGGTAACAACAATGACAAAGGGAAAAGAGCCAATGCAAGAGGGACAATCGAGCCAAAGGCCAGCTAAGCGGCAACGAGGACCGCCCCTGATGATAGAATCCACTACAGATAGTCTACTTGACTATCCGCAGGTTATCTTTGATAAACCTATTCAGCGCGCTAAATTTTCCTTCTTTGTTTCGAGTGTAAAGGTCACAGCTACCCGGTTTCTCCACAAAGACACTTTGGAGAAACTAGGTCACATTCTAGTCGGTCGTGTCCCCGCTAAATGGGACGGGTATGACGGAGTTTAGTGGACATGGCTGAGTTCACGTACTATGTTATGACCCTTGAATTCTTTTCCTCTTACGCTTTTGACTCCAAAGCCTTTGAGGCTGATGCGACCAAACCCTGCATTTCCTTTCGACTTAATAATGTCAATTATTCTCTGACACTTGCTGATTTTGCGGTTTTTTTCGGGTCTTTACTTCGAGGCGGAACCTCGGACCCCTCCGACACTCACCGGGCCATGTGGTCTTGTATCGGTGACACTTACGGGTCGAGGAGGACGGGCACTTCCGTCCACTTGCCCCCTCTTCGTTATTTTCTACGGCTAATGGGTAATACCATTTTTGGCCGTAAAGAGTCTAATAATGTGAATAATATTGAGCTGTCGATTTTGGCGGGCTATCTGAACGTTGAGCGTCGGAGAGCCCGCATCTATAACATTGCCTACTTGACCGCCGCTCACTTTCGGGATCTGTAAGTGAGGGCACCTTGACCACCATTGCCTGTGGCGGATTGGTGACACGTATCGCCAACCGCCTTGTTTTACTTTTCCCTCGACAGGAGGACCCCATCGACCCTGAGCTGCGTTTCATGGACCTCCGTTACGCGAGGGGTGTCTATTGGGTCGATAGACAGATGCGGTGGAAGATTGACTCTTTCATCTGTGACCGCATCCCTGTCACTGGCTACCCTCCTGTCCTGCCCCTTACCACTGTTGAGGGGGCAGCTCGGCCGCCCCTGCCTAGTTACAGGCTTCCTCTGGTGGCGGCCACACCTGCTGCTAGCACTTCGAGGAGAGCTCGTGCCTCCTCTTCACAGGCACCCTCTACCTCCACTACCACTCCCACTGCTGGCACCTCCACTTTTCGACCACCTACTCCTTTGGTTGTCCCTCCGGTCATGGACCAGAGGGCAATGTCACGTGTTTTGGGTGACTTGTGCAGGAGTTTCAACGAGCACAGGTTGGACACGGCCATCGCCCTGTACCCGGTCTACGATGAGTTGGCTCGAGGGGGATGCTTCCCCAGGGTGACTGGGCTCACCCTTCTTACTTTGTCCCCCCAGCAGGCGGTTACCCTCAGCCTGCTAGGAGACCCCCTCCCACTACTACTGCTGGTGCCTCCGGTTCCAGGAGGGCCACTCCCGCTGCTGCTGCGGAGGAGGAGGAGAGCGACTCGGGGTCCGGAGAGGACAGTGACTCTGACTACGAGGGTGGAGATTAGATGCTGGTGACCTCCCCGTTTTCGGCTGGTTTGGGGAGGTCGGATTTTGTGAGTTATTTTCCTTTCCCTTTTCGCTTGCTTTTACTTTTTATGTTTTTATTCTCCCATTTTTCTGCTGGTGATTTGCTGTTGAGCACAATGGGGACATTGTGCGTTTTGGTTTGGGGAGGGTATTTGCATATGCCTTTTGTTTTGCATCTGCATTTGTTTTTTATTGCATTCCAGTCACATGTTTAGTGCATTTCTGTTTGCATTTGTTTTTATTTTCACCATTCAAAAAAAAACAAAGAAAAAATTGAAAAAATTCATAAAAACCAAAAATATCACGTTTACTTTTGCATATAGTTGAGTCGGATTGGAGTTATTAATGATGATTTTGCTCTATTAGTCAAATATGCCATTCCTTGCCTTTTCATAGCTGCTTAGCAAGAATTAAAAGTGATCTCTCAAATTTTGTTATGGAATCCATTTCGGGCAATTAGACTTGACTCATTACTTTTGGCAAACTACTTATACCTTCTGAGATATAGAGCCTATAACTGGTGACATTTATGACCGGTTAATTTAGGATTGAGAGTAGTTACTCCCTTCATTTCATGTTTTGCACGTGTATGAGTTTTGATTGCTTATTGCCTATACGCATTGGGTTGTGGTCGGTATTGCATGTTTAGAGAGCTATTGCATCCTCCCCTTTCTCTTTTTGCCCCATTAACTCCACTATAAGCCAAAATTGCCAGTTGCCCTCAACTACATCCCATACTTAGCCTACCATTGTGCCAAGCTAGGAAGTAGTAGAGGAAATTATTGTTTTAAGCTGTTTTGGTTCGCTCTTGTAATGTTGGAGCGGGTATTTTTGAGGAGTGAAGGAATTAATTCGGCTGAAAACAGGAAGAAAGGAAAAATTGAGAAAAATGAAAAAAAAAAAAGATGAGTTGTTTACCTGGGCAGAATGCTTTGGTGTGTGCAGGGTGGTCGATCGACTGCCATCATTGGTCGATCGACCACCAGTTCAGATTTTATGCAAAAAAAAAAAAAAAAAAAGAAAAAAAGAAAAAAAAAAGTCTTGAAAATAATAAGAACTCGGTTGAAATAAGAACACGCCTCATGTGCTTACCTCATGATTTGGAGGCGTTTGTTTGCGTTTTGTGTTGCCTAGTCAATAAAGGCATGGCCTTTTTGTTGAGTTGGAAGAACGGGATTCGGTTTCTGATGGTTCGTTAGGTACTAGCTTGGCTCTTACCTTCACTTTCCCATAATTGTTTTGCCCCTTCTTTCCCACTTAGCCTCACATATCCAAATTTTGCAATAGTTCGGCATGTGATAGTCCTTGACGGTGGTTATGCGTATGTACGGTAAATAGAATCATTATTCATGCTAGTCAAGCATACATGTTTTGTCGGTCGCAGTCTAGGTGAGAGACTATACTTTTATTCCCTCTCTTTTACATATTATCTTACCATTTGCTTTGCTAAGAAAAGAGTGATCCGGGAGAGTCCGATTGTATGAGTCTTGCAAGGTCGAACGCCCGACTTAATTCTATGATATGCATAAATTTGTTCACTTGATTTAAGCTTTGCAGTGGGTGACTTTGGGCATTAAATGGTTTGGCATTGACTTGTAGTTAGCTCTGAAATGTACTCCGTTCCATTTAGTTTTTTTTATATACGGGTCATAGTGCTTGCTTGGGGACAAGCAAGGTTTGGTTTGGGGAGATTTGATACGTGCATATTCTATACACTTTATCTTTGGCTTTAGCATGTATTTCTATGCATAATTGGTAGCTTAAGGCTGCTATTTCTCTCGAAACGGTTTACTTTGCATTTTCTATGATTTATTGTAGGAATGCACGGAAGTGGGCTAAATCAAGCCAAATTCGTCCTCCGGAATCAAGTTCAAGGAAGCCAAGAAGAAGGAGAGTCGCATTTACTCACCTTGGGATGCGTGCAAGGAGTGAAGAGTTGATTGGAAGCAACAAGGAGCCATTGCTCAAGCATTTTCGGATCGATCGACAATGCTTTTGGTCGATCGACCATCGAGAGCTCAGGAAGCTCTTTTCGCATACTCGTCGATCGACCACTCGCGGCTGTCGATCGACACGATTTCGAATCGATAGTTATTTCTCCGTGTTAGACTTTCAAAAGCCCAACTTGTAATTAACTTTGGGTATCTTTTTATCAGTAGAACGCAGGAACTTTTAGGTTATGCTTTCATTCTAGAAAAAACTTAGTTTTCAGATCTAGCTGGAGACGGAAACCTTGGATTCGAATGCTTTGTTCTTGATATTCAATTAGTAAGCTTTTATGCAATTCTTCCTCTTTCTTATTTTTTCTTTGTTATTTTGATTCTTGTTTCATCAATTAATTTCAGCAATTGAATTTCTCCCCTTTGTTCTAGTTAGATTCCATCATGTTGAATTTGTTCTTATTTATTAATTTCGCAATTAGTGTAGTTATGATTATGTGTAGGTAATTCCTTTGATTGGGAATAAGTGAGCCATGGTGTGAAATTAGGATTGTTGTGTAGCATGAGTTCTTCCGTATTGGTCTTGTTATCTTTTGATAGATCCCTTTGCTAGATTGAAAGATTGGTAATTTGATTTATCGTTAGATTTAGAATTTCTCTTGAGTGAAAGCTTTGATAAATTCTAGGGAATTATTAGACCGTGAGGTTATTTGAGCTTTGATCGAAAGACTAGCTTATTTTCCCTGAGACCGTATTATGAGACCTCTGTTTGCTTGTGACTTTGTTATTTGCCATGGTGAACCGAAATTCCCGATCCTCTTTTTATCTTGTTAAGAATATTCATTTTAGCAATTAGCCAGTTAATCAATCAATTTCAAAACCCCCAATTAATTGTTACTTTATAGACTGAAAAATAGCAAACAAAATCAACCTTGTCTCCCTGTGGTTCGACCCTTACTATCACTAGCTATAGTTTTAGTTTGGAATTATAAATTTAATTTTGGTACTAAACGACGGTATCAAGAATCACTTGCATTAGGATGTATATGTGTTAGTTTTATCATGGCATGTAGTTGCATGTTAGAAAATTTTGCGAAACCGTCTACTTGGGAAGCTTGACAAGTGTATATAGGCCCTAGTAGATGCGTTTTCTTCTTAAGACTTTGCTTTTTAGAATACTTGTAAAACACCCTATGATGTGTCATGCTAGTATCCTTTGACCCATGGATTAAGGCCTAGTCAAGAGTACCTTGTAGTGTGATAACTCCTTGGCTACCGTTTATTCGAAGGTGACCCTTGAAACTATGCATCCATCATCCATGTTCTACCACATTTTTGTCATCAAAGGGAATGGGCACAAAAAGAAATTTATTTGAGTTCAATGAAATGAAAAGTAAAAGAAAGTTTGCAAAATGCATCAAATGAAAAGAGGAGCAAAAATAGACTCCTAAAGCTTCAAATATAAGGCACCCTCACTACATATGGGGTGACTTTGAAAATGTTCAAAAAGAAATGCAAAAGTTGAAAGTTGTCAAGTTTTGAAAAGCCAAAAATCAAAAGAAATGGCAAAAGAAAGTGTTCTCAAATGTCAAATGCCACAAGAAATTGGGAGAAAAAACAAAACCAAAAACAAACTCCCAAAATGAAACTCAAATATCTATTGATCCCTTTATCCATCGTATCCATTTTTGTGCATGGTAGAGAGGGGACGACCCTTCTTCTTGTCTAGGCAAGAGGGGGAATTTCACGATCCTCCAGTGTTTCTAACACCATAGGGAGTCTACTCTTGACAAAAGCATTTAACGATTGAGGACAAAGGTACCCTAGCTTGACACAATTTGGAGGTGATTTATTGGTATCCTTCTAGGCTTAGTAGTTTGAAGAACTTGCATCTATGAAGGAGTGTGTACCCCTGAATTGCTTCCCTTATAGATATTTTCCGCCACTTAGATGAGGAAAGTGGCTATTCTTTTGTAGATGCATCCATTACTTGATTTTATGTCCTTAATGTTTGAATGTGTCACCATTTTGGCAAGACCCACCTTGCCTTGCAAGAAGGCATCCTACCTCATGGTTGTCTTGTTGTGAGTTGAAGAGGCGGAGTGAGACCCGCTAATTGTCTTATATCGGCTATGCTATTAGGTTAGTTTAAATAAAGGTCCTAGTCTTTGTCACCTCTTTACTCGGGACGAGCAAAGGTTCGGTTTGGGAATATTTGATGTGACCATAATTAGAGCATATTTAGCCCCCGAATTAGCCTTGTTCCCATGCTTTTTAGTGCATATTTGGGTCATTTATTGTCTTTAGTCCTTTGTTTTGCATATTCTTTGAGGTTTTCTTTCCTTGGTAGGAAAGGAGTGCAAACCTTGCATTTTCATGGCAAAATGAAGCTAAATTGATTGAATTCAATGACCAAGCATCAAAGAGAAGACAAGATTATAAGGCCTTTGTACATACTATAGTAGATGGGCAATGATGAGAAAAGATCCTTGCATCCCCGAGGAAATCCTCAAGGATTTTATGAAGGGAAAGGAAGAAAAGATGAAAGGAAGAAGCTGTAAGACAATCCGAGCGGATTGCCCACAATCCGCCTGTCCATGAGGTGCAATCCGAGCGTCTTCCCCAGCTGGAAGCCCGTCCAGAAACACCACAATCCGCCCGTCCACCCCTCGAATCCGCTCGTCCAAAACTCCCACAATCCTCCCGTCCCGTGCCCCGGACGCTCGGATTGTGTGTCAGCTATTTCATCTTCTACTTGTTTTATGTAGGATGCGCATATTTTTCTAAGACCGGCAAAAAGGAGACCGGAATCTCCCTTGAGACCGGCGATTCCTCAAGGACTTAATCGTCATTTAAGCCCTTAGTAAACCCTAATTTATGTAACTAATCCCCACTATAAATACCCCATTAGGCTAATTAGATTATCATGTTCTTCTTAGCAATCTCTAGTGTAGTTTATATCAATCAAATCTCTCTTTAATCTTGTAATCAACATTTAATCAAGTTTTAATACAAATTTTATTTATTTCCTTAATCTCTCTTTGGTTCATCTTTCATTTTGGGTAATTGAAAATTATCTGGGTTATTATTGGGAGATTGACAACTTTCCAATCAATCATCAAGTACTTCTATTATTCTTTGCTTTATTATTGGAATCATTAGTAGGTATAATTCTCTTAGTTCCTTTTTAATTATTGTTAATTATCTTCATTTATTCATCATGTTTTACTTTGTTGGTGTGATTGACAACCTTGCTAGCATGTTCAACATGATAATGAGTGAGTAGTTTCCTTATCTAGGGTTAATGGGTAATTAGGGGAAACCAACATGGGGGATGATTCATACTTAAATTAATATGTTTTCATAGTTTATTTGCTTGCTTGTTGTGATCTCAACTTATGCACATGTTATGTTTGATGAAATGCGAGCCTATGAATCCTTGCATTTTTTACCCATCACCTATCTTTTCAATGAGACTTGTAAGACATAAACCAACTCAAGTCTCATTAGACCATGCATATAGTTGAGTAGGGAAGATTAAGTCGACTTGTAGGTGTTGTACAATCTAATCGATTCGGCTTCGGGACCCAAACTTTCCCAGGATTGTAAGATATAAACCAACTCGATCCATCACAACAATAATTGCTTGCTTATAATTTGAGAATATGTTTGTATGATCAATTCCCATGAATCCCATATGACCCCATGACACCCTAGTGCCTTTTATCAATTGTTTACACCCCTTTTTAATCATCTTGCTTGTTTACTTTTATTGCTATTTAGTTTAGTGATCTTCTACTTCAAACCCCAAATTGTGACACCCTTAGACACCACTAGTTGCAATTGAAAATCTCATCTCAATTCCCGTCCCTTGGGATCCGACCTTTACTTGCCTCTTTACTAATTGTAGAGTTGTTTGTGGAGTTATAAATTGTGTTTTGGTCTAGGCGCTCCTAATGACAAGTACCGAAAACTAAACCTCCAAGTGAGTTCGACCACTCGCCGAAAGAATGGACCTCCGAGATCACCGTCATACTCGCCGAGTCAGTGTACTCCAACATCTCTGAAAAAGCTGGGGGCTCGACTCCCGCCACCTCGATCTCCTACAAAACTCAAATGGTTCATTATTTGTTAATCATTCATCATTTATCAAGATTTATCAAAGACAAGTAAACGATAAATATGCTTACCACAATCAGCCAGGTCAACCGCCCTCTCAGCCGCAGAAGGCTCCCTAAACATCGTCTGTGGAGGGTCGATAGGTACCATAAATGCGTCACGAGAGCACTGCCGAGTCAAACGCTCACCCAAGTACCACACAGGCCCCATGGGTGTCATCAGCAGCAACCTACTCGAACTCCGGGGATGGAGAACCTCAGCCACAAAGGCGGGAGCCCCAGAGTAGCTCTCCCAACGCCTGGGCACCCACTAAAGTAAGTAGACGAGGGGTCATTCCTATGATCATTTGTAAATAAGGGAAAAATAAAGTGAAGATCAAAAGACACTTACGCTGTCTAACCCCAGGGCATTCATGCCCCTCCGAAAAACATCGTAAGAAGACCATTGGCTCTTCTGACGACACACTACCTAGTCCCTTATGACAGGGTACGCTCTCGGTATGTCCGCTGCCCTCGTGGGCGCAAAGCCAGGGAAGTAAGAGTACACCCACGCCTGCAGGCAAAGAAATAATTATTACAAATCATTTTCTACAAAAATGATCTTTCATATTTTTAAGAAAGGTTCATACCTCCAAGAGAAGTCCAGGACCGACAGTGGCAGGAGAAGTCTCCTTCTCCATCAGCCCGGACGAACCATGGCTCTTATTTAGTGCATGAGGACTGCAAAACTAGAAGTAATCCAGTCCCAGTGACCTAGGCTACTCAAGTTAGAAAGAAACGGAAGAAGATTCGTCGATAGCCTCTCCCCTTGTCTCCGAGGTAAATCTAAGACAAGAACCACCACAACCACAAGCGGACCCTCTGCTCGGCTGTACAAGGTGGTAGAGGCTCCATGCGTCCATCCATCCTCACTCTCATCGGAACCCTGCAGCCGAAGTAGTCTCTGACGTAGGTACTCGGCACCAAACCAGGAACCTAGGCCGCACCCGTAGCCAGGTTCCAGCCAACCAGACTCCTCGCCTCGGCCGAGTCTACTCTCATAGCCGCCGACGGCCACACTAATGACTCAACTCCATACGGTAGACCCGAGATCATGTCGTAGTCCTCCAAGGTGACCTTGATCTCTCCAAAAGGCATTTGGAAAGTTGAGGTCGTGTCCCAGAACCGATCAAGAAAGGTTTGAATCAGGCTGAGGTTAGCCCGAATCTTTCTTTCCTTGATTTCCCTCCAGCCTTGTACCAAGGCACCAAAAGCTCCTCGCTCGATGATAGCCTTCTCCTCCTCCGATAGCTTCCCTAAGGCGTCCATCATCGTCGTATAATCAGAGAAGGACCTCATATTCCCATCCTCCTGCGTCAATTCAAAAGAAAGCTTTCTTGAGCATAAAGTGTGTAAGAAATAATGAAATAAGGGAATGACAAGCCGAAGGCTTACCATGCTCCTCGCCGTCCTATATGACAGGTGGCTCTCCGCCGCCCAAATGAGATGTCTACCATCCCATTTCTCAACCCACTCAGGCGCTCCT
This sequence comes from Silene latifolia, assembly GCF_048544455.1. Taxonomy (NCBI): domain Eukaryota; kingdom Viridiplantae; phylum Streptophyta; class Magnoliopsida; order Caryophyllales; family Caryophyllaceae; genus Silene; species Silene latifolia. Next base: position 145,230,585 of record NC_133538.1, read on the forward strand.
GCAAGCTGATGGCCACCTCGTCCTACATTGGCCCTCCGCGGGGCCTCCTCCTCTATATCTTCCTCCATCTCCTGGGTCGCTCCCGTAGTGGTGGAAGGGTCAAAGTCAGTGTCTGTGGGGTCTCTCCCCAACGTAGAAGGAATATCCTCTGCAAAACTGAAGTAAACGAAGCAATGTCAAGCATTTTCAAGCGTTTCAAGCATTTCAAGAAACGGAATTTCTAGCCATCTTTGGCCATATTTTCCGAGCCTGACCACACATGTGGTAGGTTAAGTCAAGATGATTCTAATTTCAAGCTTAGTTGCGGGATTAATTAAGTCGAAAATTCGGCAGCATTTCGCTACAATAGCAGTTATGCCATACAAAAGTATCCCGGAGGAGTTGTCACAAATTGAATATCTGGCATGATAGCAGGTAACCATTGCTCAGGGGTTCCAAAACATCAAGTTTCTTCAAAAATGGACTAGCATAGGGCCATTTTCGAAGGGTTTTACGGTTTAGCAGGAAACCGTCGCATTTCGCGCTCATATCCTTAATACTTGACGAAAATTCAAAAGGGATACATGGTTGTGTTCCTAACATGATCAATTACTCATTTCTAATGTCAATTTCATGAGACAAATCTATTTGGGATGAAAGCCCCAAATTTTCGAGTAAATGGGTGTATAAACCCTAATTTCCGACCCCAAATCAAAGCAAGTACAAGATACATACCTCGATTAGTCATGATTTATGGCGAGTTTTGATCAGATTTTGACGGAATTTAGTTAGAATTTGGTTGAGAAATGAAATAGGTTTGTGTTTTGAAATGAAAATGAACACGGCTTAAAGTCGAGTTTTACCCAGACAGGGGTGGGCTTGGGAGAAGACGCAGCACTTGCTGCGCCACTTCCAAGGGTCGCAACTTTTGCTGCGCCTTTTTCCCAGCGAGTTTTCAGCCAAATTCGTTGAAATTCGTTATGAGTTCGTTATTTGTGGGCCCGAGCTTCATGCGCATCTTCCCCCAACATATGGCTCCTTTTTGGGTGTTCTCTTCGTCCGAATCGGCATTTTCTCTTCAGCAGATTACAGGCAACCACGACATTTTGGTTCCCTAGCGAGAATGCATGATCACTAAATACAGTTCATGAGCTTCTCCTTATTATCGGAATTTCGCTTGCGACGACCCGAGCGAATCCTCAGTGGTGCCAAGGACGCGCCATTGTCAATCAAACGCCTTTATTTTCCTCAATGATGCCAAGGGTGTGTCATTGTCGATCTATTATTTTCTCCTCAGTGGTGCCAAGGGCGCGCCGTTGTCGACTCAACATAAGATTCTTCCCCACGGAGTTTAATATAAAATTCTCTGGAGAGCATGAGTACCTTCGAATCCTTCACTCAAAGGTGTCTCGGGTATGGTTTTTTGTTATGGCTGGCGAGCTTCCTTACGTAGTCTAATGGACTTTAAACGACCCTCCTCGATAGTCGACAGACTCTAAAATATTCCCGACGACAGGTCCTTGGTTCAGACCCTTTGAGCCGCCTCGCGTCGCCATAGTCGTCAGGTTGTAATCTTCGATTGACCTGATGGCTATACTTTAACTTTCGCCTTGTCCAAGCCTCAGTCAAAGTGGGGGCTCTGTAGATACCTCATTTCTACACCTCCCGCCAACCACCTAGTGATGATTGGGCTGCATGTTTGATACGGGAAACGATTTATGACAGTCCGTAAGTTCATTGTGAAGTGATAGCTCAAACACTCGAGTCAACCCCTTGGTCGTCACCTATGCACCGATACAGTCGTTTTGACAGTAATTAGAGTTCATTTGGAGTCCGGGTCAAAAACAGCTTCATTTTCTAAAAAACGTTTAAATGCCGAGTCGGAATATTCTGGAATGTTCTAAAATTCTTTGGATATTTATTCCTATTAAGATTAATATTTTAGGTAAATATCTACCGTAATATTGTGTTTCATGGAATAAGGAAGTGTATATCTACCGAAATTCCATAATAAAACGCGTAATTCTTTCTTGCTGAGGAGTAAACCTCCGGGGAAATGACGCAGCAGGTGTTGCGCCTCTTCAAAGGATCGCAGTAGCTGCTGCGCCTCTTCTCCAGCCCTCTTTTCGCCTTTTACAGAATATTTCCGTGATTTGTTTCCAAATCCGTGTCATTCCTAAACTCTTCCATATGTTTAGTATAAATAGAGGCCTCCGGCCTCCATATTTGGCACGCGAGTGTTCCGACCCTTCTCTCTCTCTCTTTGCATTTTAGACTACACTATTGCCTTTCGACGCCTACGTGCTTGATCAATCGACCACGTAAGCTCAAATCATTCTGAGTTCCAGTCACGTTGCATAGACCGACCAATTTGACCAACTCCACGTTTAATCAACCTAATCAATCTACTAAATCCTCTAACGAGGGCACTTTCCACGCATATTCGAGTCGAGCAATCACTAAAACGATAACTTTAGTCAATCTCGTTTCGTCAAACATGTAAGTTTGAGGGTGTAAATCCCATTTTATTATTGTACTTTATTTTGTATATTCGAAGTTTTGAGCTTAGAAACCATCTTTTGCATATTTAAATCAATTAATAGGAACAATTACTACTAGATTAACACCATACAAACATGAATCTTTGAATTAAAAGAGTAGAAAATCTCTTATTTGGGGCAAATTTCTCAATTTATTACATTAAAAGTAAGAAGTTTTTGAAAATACATTACCTTAAGTCGGAAATTGATTAGAAAGAGCGAAGGCAAGAACAAATCCGAGAACAAAATTAGCACAAATCACCCAAGTTTGTGTTGAGAGAGAAAATTTTGAGAAGTTTGTGTGTAAAATAAGAGGGATGGGGCGTGGAATAGAGTTAAAAGAAGGTTATAAAGTTTCCGGAAAAGTAGAGCTGAACCGCGATTATTTAGGGACTCGGTCGAGTACTGGACCTACTCGGCCAAGTAGCCTCTACTCGGTCGAGTACGTGGTCTACTCGGTCGAGTACTCAGAATTGGGGTTTTAAGTCAGCTACAGACTCCTGAGTGCTTGGCCGAGTGCCTACATACTCAGTCGAGATTCTCGTACTCGGTCGAGTACACCTGCACAGCAACGGTAATTGAAGATTTTATGAATAATTTCCCTACAAAACAACAAACATTGCTTAGAGTTTAACTTATTCGGAACTTGTCACACTTAGGCGCTACTTCTATCACACACTAGGAAACTTATCAACTACACACACCTCTACGACTTACTTGCACAACATATATCATATTCCACGTAATTCCTTCAACGGAAACTAATCATGTTACATGCACACATAACCTACTCAAGCTTTATTATATCACTAGCAATATATAAGCAAGGTCATACGTATACAAGCATCTACTTCATTTATAGATATAATACTAGCTCAAGTCATTCATACATATCGTTACATGTTAAACCGTTAGTATATACCATCACTTCCTTTGTCATAATCAACCATACATAAAACTTTAAACCAACCACACAGCTCATACATAAGCACAAGCACACACCGTTACACCATCACTTGCATCCTAGCTATTTCAACCTTTGACACCAATCATAAAGTAACATTCAAGAAAACCACATATCACACATCCAACACACACATAACCCCATACGTTTACCCCACGCGAGGTTGTTGGCTTAAGCATGTTGGGGCCGGGATTTTGAGATGAGGTCGCCGTCTCACCCAAAACCGACATGAAAGGGCTCCCAACACACATGCATCAGGTTCATTTTAAATTGACACCCTACATTCATTTGGTTCATTAGTTCAGATTTCAAAATCGTCGCTCTGATACCACTTTGTAACACTCCCACTTACCAAGGAGGCTTAACAAGACCTTCCCCAATAAGTAAGGTCGTTACCATCTCGGCTGCCCGAGGTAAGTATATCAAATAAACAATAACAGAACGTTTATTAAAAGTATCTTTACAGTTATACAACCTAACAAAAGAAAAACAACGTTGAAGCAACTGATAAGGTCTACTAAGCATAAGTGACAGCGGCAACTAGCTAGACAGCGTTACGACTCGATCTCCTCCATATCCCGCAAGTAACATATCAACCAACACCTACTAAACCAACTGCTCACCATCCCCGAATGGATCAGCACAGTTTTGAAAATAATAAACGGGGTAAGCCAATTGTATAATCAAGATAAGAATTTATCATGCAACAATACAATCAATTCAATTGCAATATCAATCTCCAACTCCATTACCAACCAATAACTGACTACACACTTAAGTGTGTAGTCCTGCCAGATTACCATCGCAACAGGTAATCCTCACCGCCAGTGGGGGATCGCAGCCGTTCCCACCTAAGCCCCACTCATCGCAACGAGCGCACCCAAATCATTAATGTGCACATCCCCCTTGTGACGGGAGGCACAAGAGGTGAACATGGGGTTGGAACCATCTCCCGAACATGGTCGCATCTCAACAATACCAATCTTAATATCAACACAATATCATCTCAACCAATATCAATCCAATGCAACATGTCAATCAATTAATCACATCAATCTTAAATTAATTATACAACCGACTAAGTAGGAAAACCCTACCATTTTCTTATTCCATGAAAGTGCGTCCATCATATAAAGCCAAGCAAGACTCCACATCGAATCCGACAAGTAACAACTAACCATACCCTATCACTAAGCTATTCAAGATCTATTAAAAGATAACAACTATTCACAAACTCACCTTGAGACGCAGACCGATGCCGACGACGGCGACAACCCGACTCGATGACTTCAATCATAGCTCGTCTCCCTTCCCGAATTAGTGTTCAAGGCCACCCAAGATGTGTATAATGAGATGAGAGGATTGGGAAAGAGAGAGATTAGGTTTAAGAATGATAAAAGGAACCGTTTAAAATGATTTATGTTTAAGTCTCTGCGTTTTATATTAACGTGCTGTCCGACGAGGTACTCGGTCGAGTACCTCAAATACTCGACCGAGTGGCCTCTGCTAGGTCAAGTATCGGGTTACATTGGCTATCAAGTCTCCCCCGTCTCCCTTGTTAGGGCTCTCCCTTGGTCAATAATTCAGTCAACGGGTCCATAATAAGGGGAGTATTACAGTATTATCGAAACTGACGTGTGTTTGTTGTGTGTAACTATCACCTTCTTTAATTCTGGTGGCATGTGATGAACCATATGATATTTCCGATCATATGGGGAGCAATTTGAGTACAGATTTAGATATGGTGATGATCGGGTTTGGGCCGCGTTATGGATACTTGGAGTCGATTTACATAGTCTTATGGTAGATGACATAGACCTTAGTCGAGTTGTATAATGTATAATTTACATTTGTTATTCATTTATTCATTATGTAATTTATTAAACAGGTTATTTATATAAAAATGTTGCTTAATTGAAGTTCCGATTCACTGCCTCGAGAAACCGAGATGGTGACATCTCCCGATTACCTTGGCCGGGAAAGAAGGGGTTGTTACAGTCCCGAGGGGGCCCTCTCTGATGCTTAACTCAGTATGGTATCCTCATATGTATCGCCGGGATCTTTGGCGTGAGGCTCGATCCTAGTCTCTCTCTTAGATGCTTTAGATAGTCTTACTTCTAGAGAGAGAGAGAGAATAGAGTTATTGTTGTTGTTGTTGTTGTTGTTATTGTTGTTGTTGTTGTTGTTGTTGTTGTTGTGATTTATTGACTGATTGTCGTTGTCTTTCCTTATAAGGATCTTTCGTCTCTATATAAGTGCCTTCTGTTGGATGTGTTGGTCGTGATCCCTCGTGAGGGTTTAGTTTTCAGTACTTGTCGTTAGGAGCACCTAGACCAAAACACAATTTATAACTTCACAAACAACTCTACAATTAGTAAAGAGGTAAGTAAAGGTCGGATCCCAAGGGACGGGAATTGAGATGAGATTGCTATTGCAACTAGTGGTGTCTAAGGGTGTCACAATTGGGGTTTGAAGTAGAAGATCACTAAACTAAATAGCAATGAAAGTAAACAATCAAGATGAATTAAAAGGGGTGTAAACAATTGATAAAAAGCACTAGGGTGTCATGGGGTCATAGGGGATTCATGGGAATTGATCATACAAACATATTCTCAAGTTATAAGCAAGCAATTATTGTTGTGATGGATCGAGTTGGTTTATATCTTACAATCCTAGGAAAGTTTGGGTCCCGGAGCCGAATCGATTAGATTGTACAACACCTACAAGTCGACTTAATCTTCCCTACTCAACAATATGTATGGTCTTATGAGACTCGAGTTGGTTTATGCCTTACAAGTCTCATTGAAAAGATAGGTGATGGGTAAAAAATGCAAAGATTCATAGGCTCCCATTTCATCAAACATAATATGTGCATAAGTTGAGATTACAACAAGCAAGCAAATAAACTATGAAAGCATATTAATTTAAGCATGAATCATTCCCCATGTTGGTTTCCCCTAACTACCCATTAACCCTAGCTAAGGAAACTACTCACTCATTATCATGTTGAGCATGCTAGCAAGGTTGTCAATCATACCTACATAGTAAAACATGATGAATAAATGAAAGTGATTAACAATAATTAAAAAGGGATTAAGAGAATTATACCTACTAATGATTCCAATAATAAAGCAAAGAATAAAAGAAGTACTTGATGCTTGATTGGAAGGTTGTCAATCTCCCAATAATAACCCAAATAATCTTCAATTACCCAAAATAAAGGATGAACAAGAGAGAGATTAAGGAAATAAAACTTGTTTTCAAACTTGATTAAATGTTGATTACAAGATTAAAGAGAGATTTGATTGATATTAACTACACTAAAGATTGCTAAGAAGAACATGCTCTTCTAATTAGACTAATGGGGTATTTATAGTGGGGATTAGGTACATAAATTAGGGTTTACTAAGGGCTTAAATGACGATTAAGTCCTTGAGGAATCGCCGGTCTCTAGGGAGACTCCGGTCTCTTTTTCGCCGGTCTTAGAAAAAGATGTGCATCCTTCCTTGAAGCTTGTAGAAGACGAACGTACTGTCTGAGAATCCGGGGCGTCTTTGCACGGGACGGGCGGATTTGGGAGCTTCTGGACGGGCGTCCAGAGGGGGAAGACGGGCGTCTTGTGGAGGTTTTGCCCGGGCGTCTTGTGGAGGAAGACGCTCGGATTGTGGGTGAGGGACGGGCGTCTTCAGGGCAATCCGCACGGATTGTCAAACAGTTTCATTCCTTCTTCTTTTCTTCCTTTTTCTTCATAAAATCCTTGAGGATTTCTTCGGGGATGCAAGGATCTTTTCTCATCATTGCCCATCTACTATAGTATGTACAAAGGCCTTCTAATCTTGTCTCTCCTTGATGCTTGGTCATTGAATTCAATTAATTTAGCCTCATTTTACCATGAAAATGCAAGGTATGCACTCCTTTCCTACCAAGGACACAAAACCTCAAAGAATATGCAAAACAAAGAACTAAAGACAATAAATGACCCAAATATACACTAAAAAGCATGGGAACAAGGCTAATTCGGGGACTAAATATGCTCTAATTATGGTCACATCATGTGTACCTTACGTTTGACCTGTCGATTGACATGCGGGTCGGGTCTACTAGGCGTGTCCCATCAGTTTCAATGGAGATTCATGGTTTTGTTTTGCTTAGCTCAAGCCAGTATTATTTTTATGGTGTCGAATGTATATGTATTGTTATAATTAATTTTTATTCATGACAAACTCCGTAATATAAACATGCAGAACACTGTCAATGAAGCTAATGTCTTAGAATTTTGCAAAGCAGGCGTCAACTATCTCGCCCTGTTACAAAAATCATGTTTTCATAATTTCTCTATCTCATACTGTTACACACATAACTCCTATGAGACCAAATATACAGTAAGAGGTCAATTTTCGAATATAGATGAAAATCCATTTTCTGAGCACGGAATCTAGAATAACACGGTAATATTTTTGGTGACCTAATGGTCTGACCATAAAAACATTTCATTGATGTTATGCTTTGTTTGATAATTACATGTCTTTGTTTCAAATCACTTGCGAAGGTATATTCAAATGAACTACCATCGTTGATACGAAAAATTAGCTTTCTTTACAAAGTTCTCCCTAAGAGAGAGAGAGAGAGAGAGAGAGAGAGAGAGAGAGAGAGAGAGAGAGAGAGAGAGAGAGAGAGAGAGAGAGAGAGAGAGAGAGAGAGGAGAGGGGGGGGGGGGGGAGGGGGTGGGGGGAAGGATGAATATGTGAACATAGACGAAATTAAAAGAGAGAAAAGGAAGAAGGAAGAATGAAGAATGGAAAGAGAGGGTGGTAGAGGGAGAGGGAGATGGAGAGGGTAGTAAAGGGAGAGGGAGAGGTTAAGTGTGGGAATTGATGAATATATGAACAAAAGCGACTGTGATCTCATTTTATCCCATTATATCTTCTCATCTATTTGAAAAACTAACAATACAATCAATATGTACCTACAAGTCTACAACGGAAATAAAAATTCAATGTTAACTTGCGCATGAAACGTCAACAATCAAGATACCCCAATAATTTGGTTTAAAACGATCAACCATCAATAGAGTATACGAAATATGTACGAAAGTGATCTTGTTCGCAATCGATTCAAACATCTAAAAAGTATAACGACAAAAGTTTTATTTTGATCGCCCCTCAAAATGTATAGAAAACCGAACAAATCAAGATTCCTACCATGTATATAAAACGTAAATGATTAAAATATCTTGAATTACCGCGCAAGGTGCGCATGGTGCAACCAACTAGTTAAATAAAACGGAAATTTCCCATGGTACCCTCGAACTTTGGCAGATTACACATGTAACCCTTCATTTTAAGTTTCTACATATGATACCCCTGTGTTTAACTTTTCTTTCCCAAAATACTCTTAACAGACTTTCCGTCATAACGGCGTTAGTTTACATCTTCTAAACACACTTTAGCCTTCCTAATCTTCATTTTCTTGTTTTACACCTTTAATTCAAGCCTAATCTCACTCATCCCCTCTACCACAATCACCACCACTACCACCACGCGCGACCCCCACAGCCAACGCCACCATCCAATCCCATCACCACCACTGATGACGACACCATCCGAGACGGTTGGGTTAGGGGTTGGGGCGGGATTCCAATGAAAATCCCAATTTCCCCCAATTCATCTCGCCCTCCTTCATCTTCTTCAACTAAAACCACTTCTTGCTCATCCACCACCACCACCGCAACAACCATCGATGTTCAGTCATCGAAGTTCCATACATTCAACGCCGCGTTATTCGACGTTTTAAACCTGATATTCATTTCAATCTGATTCAAATCTCTACTCAAATTCAAGAACACCTTGATCATGAGCATGATCATGGTGATGACGATAATGAATTGGTTGTTGTTGTGAAGGTAAAGCAATAATATAATCTGTGAAACTCAAGGATCGATGTAGCAGAAAGAGATCAATTATATTAAGACCTGAATTTGTGATTTTGGAATTTGGGGTTAGATCGGATTAGTGTTTACTCATCTGGGTTGATCTTGAATTTTGAAGAAAGTGGTTAAGATTGTTAGTTTTAACGGCCCCCCGTACTTGGGTTTTCTTCTCAGGAATATTCTTTTCTTGCCATTCCTTGTCGATTTTTCTTTTGCCATTGCTAGTTTATTGTCAGCTGCATTGGATTTTGTTCTTACTTGATTATGGCTGATTTCGTTTTAGGATCTTCACCATAGTTGTACTTCATTGGGAAAGCTTAGTTGTTACATACTTGTTTGTTTACCGAATTAGAATCAAGGCTATGAATATTGAAGTGAGAAAGGCAAGAAGCAATAGGAGGGGGGGGGGGGAGAGAGAGACACGTCGCCAGCGAGAGGGTGGCAAAGTGGCGTCATCAGTGGTGGTGGTGGGATTGGATGGTGTCGTTGGCTGTGGTGGCTGTGGGGGTCGCGCGTGGTGGTATTGGTGGTGGTGATAGAGGGGATGAGTGAGAATGTGAGATTAGGCTTGAAGGTGTAAAACAAGAAGATGAAGATTAAGGATGGTAAAGTGTGTTTAGAAGATATAAACTAACGGCGTTATGACGGAAAGTCTGCTAAGGTATTTTGGGAAAGAAAAAGTTAAACACAGGGATACCATATGTAGAAACTTAAAATAAGGGATACCATGTGTAATCTGCCAAAGTTCGAGGATATCATGAGAAATTTCCGTAAATAAAATAATCCTAACTCCCAGGTAAAAAGGGTAATCCAAAAGTAAACTATGGAACAAAGTTGGGAATGTGGGATCAAACAATAGATGCCTCACAAATTCTTATTATAGACGGGAGATATCCGTTTATAGTTATAGATGAGCCAAATATCCACCACAAAGACAAGAAATAAGTTGCATGGTAGAGCAAAAAAATATCACCACTCTAAGCAAATTTAACCCGTCTTTCACTTTACACGGATATATGAGACTAATTATCGACTAATTATATATGCCTTGGAAAGCTGGTGGCGTCGTCTAAGAGAGTCGACTCTGACTCAGCAGCTAGTCTCCTATAGGACCGTCCTATGTTATAGGACGGGCCCAATAAGAGATATTAGCCCAAAACTAACCTTTTGATAACAATTACTTCGTAGATTAGGTAGACTATATACACATTGAATACAAAACCGTATACACTTTGAATACAAAAGCACTTTTCTTCATTTCTTTTTAGCAATAATCGTGAGAGGGATGGGGAAACAGTTTTCTTCAAAATTTGTGGTTTTCATCATCTTCTTGCAGCAAACGACTTATTCAATAATCAAATTTCTAGATCAGAAGCTTATAAAAGGAAGAGTAATCATATTTGTAGAAACAACAATTTGGGGAAAAAAAATTGATTAATCAATGGCCATGAAGAATGATAAAAGGCAAGTTGGAGTTGAAGTATGTGGCACACAATCCAAAGGGGAAGCTAACAATTATCTTTGTGATCCATGTTGTTTAATTGCTTGATTATTGGTAACATTGAAGTGAAAACACTCTGTTTTAATTTAGAAACTTGACATTATTCTTAGTTTCCTAATTGTAGGGTGAATCTAGAATCATTAAAGTTGAGAACTTGTATTTTTCTTTACGGTTATTTTTTACTATCAGATCTTAAAACTTAGTTGTTTATGTTGAAAACTTGTCAATTGTTAATTTTAGTACTTTCTAGTTTTGTGTGAGAAGTTAATGTTTTAGGGTTGAAACTAATGTAATATCTTAAATCAACTTTATAGTAGGTGGAACAATTTTATTGTAAAAACTCTAACTTTTACTTTAGAAACTTAATGTTCTTATATTAGTCTCCTAACATAGCTAAGCAATTGGTAGTGTTATGTGCAAAACGGATATTTTTATGGTCAAAACTAATGTAAATAAATTTACATTGAAAACCTATATTTGTAGTTTAAAAACTCGATGTTACAGCTAACATAAGTTAAGATTGACTAATTTTATGTACAAAACTTACCTTTTTTACTTATAAAGTCCATGTCAATTTACATACTATATGGTGAACGCATAAATTTGAGAACATGGCCACTTTTTTAGACTAGTTTTAAAATTTTGAGTGCTATAAACCTAGAGTTTTACAATTGTAGTGTAAAAACTTCAACTTTTACTTAAGAAACTTAATGTTGTAAAATTGGCCCCATCTAAGTAATTGATAGTTTTATGTACAAAACTAATGGTTTTAAGTTCTAAACTTAACAATATAATACTCCGTATGTCATTTAGGAATAATTTTATTTTGAGAACCTATACTTATACGTTAAAAACATGACCTTTTAGTCATTATCTTAATTTGATATTTGCCAGCTAACATAACTTAAAATTGTCTAGTTTTATCTACAAAACTAACTTTTTAAAAGTCTGATGTCCAATTCAAAGTACATGTTTTGATAACCTTAATTATAGGGTGAATACAGAACAATTAAAGTTGAGATCATGGCCAATTTTTTAGCCTAGTTTTAAAATATTGAGTGCTATAAATCTAGCACTTCTCATTTTGAGTGTAAAAACTTCAACTTTTACTTGAGTAACTTAATGTTGTAATATTGGTCTCCAACTAAGTAATTGATTGTTTTATGTATGGTTTTGTGTTTTAAACTGGTTGATAATTTTACTTTGAGAATCTAGTGTTTTATGTAAAAAAACATGGTAAGGAACGTAAATTTTGAATTTTCTAGTTTTATGTGAAAAAAGAACCTTTTAGGTATAAAACTCAACGTTATATAGTAAATAAATTTTTCATTATGGTAAAATACTTTTACTAATAAGACTTAAAAGCACATTTACATGTTATGCAAGTCTTTATTATAAGCTGTCTTTATTATAAGCTGAATACACAACAAATAAAGGTGAGAACTTGTAAGTTTATTTGATTGATTACCGACACCAATAAAACTTGTTTATTACTATTTGTAAACCTCACTATTTTAGTTGAGAACATGCAATAAACTGTCACTGCTATTGATAATTACATATTTTATAATGGGTATACATAATTTAGCAATTGGGGATGTTGGTGGATCACTTGAAGGTCTCGGAACTCAAACATTGGAGGATCATATAAACTTAGGTCCACACTGAACACCACTAAAACAGACACCTCTAAAGCTAATGAAACACTTGAGCCGTCAACTGATGAAGAAAGAGTGCCAAAGGTGATAGATCCTACACGATCGACCACAAAGGGAAGAAGCAATAGGATAAAAGGTCACTTTAATCGGAGAAAAGGAAGTTCTAGTTCAACAACATTACAATTGGAGTTCGGAAGTTTTGCTCCAAATCAACATCTCATTTGAATAGTTTAAAATTATTTTTGAAAATTGTACTTCATTGAGGATGTAGTACGATTTTCTATTATGTGTATTTGTTGACAATTGACGCTTTTTTTTTTTATTTGAACACTAGGCATTTGCACATGTATAGTGGTTAGACTGAACTAGATGCTATGTTACTTCATCTTCTTAGTTTATGCAAGGCACCATACATTTTAAGTTGAAAACTGATTTTTTTTTTAGTTTACAAGTTAATTGCTAAAACTCCAAGTGTGAAACAATAACACGATTATAAAGATTTATGTAGTTGAGGTGTTAGACTCGCTTGTGATAATCAATTGACGCTGGCTTTATGAATGTTTTTTGTTGTGTAATTTTACTCCATTATACTACATATGTCAAATACTAGTTAGGAACCTTCATTATTGGAATATTACTATTTTATCTTGTGTGTCCGTATTGCGTTGCTTTATCTTGTTCGGCTTATCTTTCTTGAACATTTAAACTTCAAAACTCGTATATTTAATACTTTGAACTAGCAGTTTAGTAATAACGTTTTCAATTTAAAAACACAAGTTTTTAAATGTGATGGCAATGGTAGACAATGCGATGTTAATTGTGATAAAAACACAACTTTTAAGTTAAAAAGAGGTACTTTTATAATTGAAGAAACTAATACAAGAGTGTTCAAATGAAAACATTAGTGTTCTTGAAAAGAAAAAAAACATTAATAACATAAAACTTACTACAAGACTTAGACATGTGAAAAATAAATTAGCAGACACGCTTGATCGATATCACATCCTCGCAACCCTTCGTGACTTTTTTGGTGCAGCTACCAAATCTTGTCGCTTACTTTTCTTCTTTTTCTCAACGTCATTCCTCATATTCTGCTTCCCATGAGTCAATTGAGCGACTTTCTCTAGGATTTTTCCTTTAACATTGTTCATGTCACATATGTAGCAAGTCGTGCACAAACCGACGCCCGAAATAGACGCCTTTTGAGGGAATACAATCCCCCAAAATTTTATATGGCTATTTGAAAAAGTGTAACAAATGTCATTAAATTCTTGCGTTATAGGAAAAGAAAATTGAATAGATACATACCTCTTTGAGCGGAGTTAGGTTGCGGCTTCCATCAAATCGCTCCATAAAATACATAAAGTAAACTCCACAATCATTGTTCTCATTAAGTGTCCACTGAGACCCAACTATCTCGAGAGCATATTCAACAACTTTACCTGCTTTCGGATGGTTGATTGCCTCGAGAAAAATGTTAAATTCACCATGCTTCAAAATATACAATAAGTCAACACTTAATATTTATAAATAACTCAAAGGCTAAAGTTGTATAATAGTTAATCAAATAGTAAAGTATACCACTGTTTCAACAATATCGTATCAGCTTTTGGGGTCTGAGTAATGAATATTGTCTAAATACTAAACACTCCTAGCAACTATATTTATCGTAACAAGGCTGAAATGCTCACCATGGTAGTATGGCAAAAGAATTGTGATAAACGGAACAAAATTATGTAGTTTCATAATTAAATATATTCCCTCAGTCCCGGTCATTTGTTGTCCTTTTCCTTTTTGGGGTATCTCAGTCATTTGTTGTCCTTTCTATTTTAAGAATGAATTTGATGAGTAATTTGATCATTCACATTTAACTTATTCCACTTGTCATCTAGTAATTGGCCCCTTCCCTCATTCCTTGGTCTTTGTGCCAAAACGAAAGGACAACAAATGACCGGGACGGAGGGAGTACTATATTAAACATCCGTAACATTATAAAACATAACATAATCTCAGTAATCACAATATGCAACATACCATTTCAACTTTCGAATAATTCCACAAGATGTTGCAATCAAGCCATTCTTGCCATGTCGTATGTAAGCAATGAACAATTTGTGTACCTCCATGTGATTGATGCACTTCAAGTAGTTCTTTCAAACGCAACTGTTTTGATGTAAAAGTAATCAGTTTGTTGTCCAATAACAATAGAAAGTTTCAATTGCGAGATAATAAGTACAGCACGAAAGTGCTTACCGAGTGAGAGAACCCAAAACAAAATGCAATAGGTTGTTGCTTGGACTTCCTTGCAAACCATTACTAGTTTTAAGCTTTAATATATACCTTCTTAATCACTCGACAACCTACACTTTTAGTAAAAAACCTTACTAGTTTCATGTACATGCTTGATGCTTCACCTTTTAAATTCAAAACACACATGCACACTTACGTAAATGGTCATACACAGGAAAAACACACCTAAATAAGCGAGTTTAGTGAATGAAGGAACTTACCATATATCAGTTGACGTTGATGGTGGTATAAGACAATATTGTTGCTTTATCCTATTGCGAACAACACGGGTAGAATCTTTTCAGCTGATCATTTCATTGTTATCCTTTGTCAAACATTCTTCAAGTTCTTCGTCAGTGTTAGTGTTCTGTGGGTTATTAACTGAACTTAACATTGCAATATTTTCTACGCCTAAGAAATCAAAACAATTACGTTACAAATAGAACTTATTGATGAAGCAATACACAACAATCATGAAACATAATTCTTATAAATGTTCAGACTTCAGACATAATCTGTTTCCTTGAAATCAGAAAACCCCCACATCCCTACAATTTCTGAGCATAACCAAGCTGAAACAAATAGAATAGGTACTAACACAATTTAGAAACAAAAAACAGGAAAACTATATACGTTTAGTAATACTGATAGTACCATTAGCACTGGTAATAATAGTTTTTTTCAGCTGCGGTCTTATGACCCTTGGTTTGGTCAGGAGTCTTACCTTATGTTACTTGGCAAAGCTTCATAGGAAAGGGGCCGGGGAAAGAAATGAAATCCTTAACGAGATTACTGGATTCTCCTGCTCTAGATTCTAGACGATGGATGGACAAGCAAGGCGTAAAAGCCCATAAATAGCATATGGAGCGAGCATGAGTAGTCCTTAAATCTCAACATGACATATAGGATAGCTTCCCCGAGTAGTTCAAGCCAGAATTGCAAAGGACCATATATGTTTAAGACATTCCTATATAGTAGATTAGTCAAATAGCTGAACTAATTAAGCACCGATTCTCAAACCTTACAGATAATAGTTACTCACATTCGATCATAAAACTGTACACAACATTGATCACATATCATCTCTTTAAGCCTTTTTCACAGCAAACATTGACAAAAATAACAGCATCAGTAATCAAATACTGTAATCAAGATATACCGTGCTCGATTAAGTTATGAATGTGTCTCACTTTTATGGTATGGGCCAATTACTATTTGTACTTAATGGATATGGTATTTGAAGAAGTCGCTACCAACTAGTAAAAATTTTCAGTCAGCTCTTGTGAACCCGTAACTGATTCCCGCTACCAACTATTTGTAGTTAATGGAATAATGGGTAATGCTCAATTTTGGAGTTAATCGGAAAGCCGGAATCAATCAATTGAAATAATTGTGGGACATTAAAATTGATGTGTAAATAGGATTAAACTTCAAGCATAACAATCAAATTGTTCCAAATAAACCTCATGCATGTTGAAAATAGAAGAAACGATGTATATAAAACAAACCTTGAATGATTAATCTCTTCTTTGTCGACATTGTTGTGATAGATAAAGAGACAATGAAGATGCAGACATGAACCCAGAAAATTGCTATGAAAGTGATGATTTGTTTTAATGGATGAGAAGAGGACGAGTTTAATGTTTGGAGTTGAGCAGTTGATGAATTAGTGGAGGTTTTCTTCTTGGGGAAGATGACAGTTATCAAGAATACTCCGTATATCAAGAATATTCCGTATACCGTATATCATAATATGGTTTGTATTTACAGATTTATTAATTTTTATCAAAAATATGTTTTTTTTGGGCTTTTACTTGTTGGGCTCGTCTTATGTTATAAGACCGCCCTATACAACAATTTGTGCTGACCTCAGAGAGCCAAAATTCATCTTAGGTGACCCTGGACCCAAATCAAACCTTTCACAATAAATAAAGTCCAACAAACAAACAAATTAAAGGAAAGGGTTGTTAAATCATATGTCAAGTTACGAACTTGCAAAGCTAATTCATCCAAACTCCTCTCTTTCATTCAATTCTACCTCTTCCTTATCCTTCTACCTCTCGGTATTTTTTTTTAAATTTTTTTTTATAAAATTTTTTCATTGTATTTTGTTGTTCTTGAATGATTAGATGAGTCTATATCGAATTGGGTTTTGATTTTTATCTCAAATTTTTGTTTATCTTTATTGGGTTCATATACTATGAATATCTTGCCTTAGAATTGCTGTTGACAGTCAAGGCGCGAACTCCAAGTTTAATCTATGCAATTCTGATGAACATTTTATCTGAATTATATTTTACTCCCTCCGTCTCGTCAATTGTTGTCATTTGGTTTTGATACAAAGATCAAGGAAATAGGAATGGGTCAATGACTAAATGACAAGCGGATCAAATTGCTCCTTAAGTTCATTCTTAAAATAGAAAGGACAACAATTCATTGAGACACCCAAAAATGAAAAAGGACAACAAATGACCGGGACAGAGGAAGGGAGTAGGTTGGAAACTAGTGAGCTATTTGCTTATTAGTTTTCTGCCCTCCAGGATGTGTTAGCTTAATCGATGTATCGGCCAATGCCGACAGAACCCACCAGAGGTGGGTCACCCACTGATAATGTAGATTCTGTTGTGACATTGGATCAAGTTCCTCGATGAAGCGATGCTGAGCAACGCTGGTCTTTGGATCCTGAGAGTCAAGACTCTATTCACCCGTCTCGTCACTTTCCAAACCCTCTTGCATCTGCTCCTACATCAGAGACTGCAAATAATGGAATTATGTCCAGATTCCCTGTGGATCACGAAATCAATTTGAGGGTTTATTTGTGGAGAGGACACCCTTGGAACATTGAAGTGGATGCTGTTGTCAACTCCACCAATGAGGTAACTATTAAAGTATTAATCCCTCATATTAGTTTTTCACGTGATTATATATCATGTATAGGTGACAATGCTTATTTACTAAAGATCCTTGCTTGACTTTGTGGAGGGGTCACAGATTTTTTGTAGATTCGCTTGTAAATAATTGTGCATATAAGCAAGCTTTCCTTTGTCAACTGCTTTATCTAAGAATTCCGTTGCAGAGTTTGGATGAAGCTCATAGCAGTCCTGGATTACATGCTGCTGCCGGGCCTGGTCTGGCTGAAGAATGTTCTACATTGGTAGGCTTATCACTTTCCAACATAGATTGAATACTCTATCATTCTTAAATATTGATACCTCGTAAGTTCCCCGGTTAGGGTTTCACAATGGTAGGAGCTTCACTGCAACTCCTACCATTTGATGGTATTCCTCATCATCAATTTTGAAACTAATTTTCCTTAAAAAAACTACGCTAACCAATAGAAAACCTCAGAAATTTTTTCAAAAGGGAAAATAAAAAAGCAACTTTTGTGGGAAGAAACATGCTGGAACATTAGGAATGGCCATTAATGGGGACTTCCTTCTGAGGATCATCTTACTAAAAACCAATTTACTTAGAAAACAACCATTGTGAATGCTTGGAAGGTAAAAGTTTTAGGATATACTCACTTTTTCGACTAATATTTTTAAGTTTACCACCAATATCTATTTGTAATGTAATGCATTCCCCGGTGTGAGGACTGTGTAGCCGTTATAAACAGAAAAATGCATAATCTTGTGTTTGCCATGGTCATTTTAAGTAACTTATGAAAAACCTTCTTTATCATTGCTTTAGCTCATGGTTGCATAATTCGTAGTACGCTCTTATACGAACGCGTAATATCCATACACGATACATAATACACAATTTTTTTACAATGTAGTACATATATTTTAAAACAAAAATCATAATATGTCGTAAATACAAATATGAAATACGTAGGAATCGATTTGCGGTTCGCTGGAATTTGAGGGAATACGGTAACCGTGCTTTAGCTTCTATGTTTATGACAACAAGCTACTCCATCCATTCAAATCCAAACACCCCGGTCCCACTTTTTGTGAGAGGAATTTTGAACTTTGAGGTGGTTGGATTTGAAGGGAGGAAGTATAATTGATAACGACAATTTAATTTGGCGATCGAACTCCTTTGCTCTAGGGTTCTACCATTCTTATAGTTCTCCTCTATGAAAGAATTCTCCACCAGGTGGCTCACTGCCAACCATATTGGTCTAGTGATCGTATATTGGTATGTTAAGATAATGAAGAAGTTGAGTATTTAGACAACAACGTTTCTTTTCAGGGTGGTTGCAGAACTGGAGTGGCAAAGATAACAAGTGCTTATGACCTTCCCGTAAGGTATGTACGTCATTATGCTACGAGTGGCCATAAGTCGTTCTCCTTTATGTTTAACATTGGAAAAATAGGTTAGTCTACATCCATTAAGCTTGAAACTGTTGTATGCTATAGTTTTTGGTGTGCGTGTTTTGGGACATCTGCAAATAGTTGCTTGAGTCCTTTACTGCAGGGGATAGGTTATTTCTATTTAATCAAATGAGCTGCAATGATATTGTACTCTTGTTACTAGATGAAATAGGATTTTGTTCACCCTTGTTTTCATGTACTGTACAGATTTAAGTCACTTTTTTTTTTTTTAATCCTGTTTGTTTGACTGAGTAGTCAATAGGCTGCATAACCATTTCATTTTAGATAAAAGTGAACGAAGGGAGAGAAAAAATTAGGAGAGAATTAGGGTGAATTTTATGTAGTCCTCAAGCCATGTGATCCACGAATTTTGACATTTGCAAGCTTCACATCACGCCATCACGGTGGTTATTTGCAAGTATTTTGCTACCGATCAGGATGAAGACACTTTTTTGTTTTCCTTGACTTGTTGACTTATTAGACTCTGTTTATAGTTTATACATAGGAAGGTTATTCATACAGTTGGCCCTAAGTATGCAGTCAAGTATCATACAGCAGCAGAGAATGCCCTTAGCCATTGCTACCGATCGTGCCTTGAGCTGCTCATAGAGTGAGCTTCAGAGGTTTGAAGCACCATGTTTTTTTGTGGCTTTATTTGACCTCGTGGTACTGGTTATTTTATTGTATAAATTTAAACAGGAATCTGTATGTGCTATGCAGCATAGCAATGGGATGTATATATTCAGAATCAAAAAACTGTCCTCGTGAACCAGCAGCACATGTGGCTATTAGTAAGATACATTCTAGTCTACTTATTAAGCTTTTAGTTGGAATAATGTAAGCCTTCATTTATTCCTTTGAAATGACCAGATAAGTTAATGGATAGTTTAGCTAAGCTGAACAAAATTTGTACATCAACCTGTCATTCCCTTGGAAGTACTAGATTTTTTTGTGGCAGAAATAAATGTTTGTGGGAGTATTGGGGCAAAAGGATGCGACTAAGTTTTACGGTTACTATTTTGGACAGGGACAGTAAGACGGTTTCTTGAGAAGCAGAAAGATAAAATAACAGCCATTGTGTTCTGCACTACTACATCAACAGATACGGAGATATATAAAAGGTAAGTTACAGTTATGTGCTACGGAGATATATACGCAGTGACATGCAAATGAGTGAAAAGCTTGCTTATGTGTTAACATCATGTGGAATCATCTACATCTGCTCTTAATGATCTCGTCTACATCTGCTCTTAATGATCCGTAGATTACTTCCTCTGTACTTTCCTCGTGATAAACATGAAGAGCAGATTGCCACATTGAAGCTTCCTGCTGACGTTGGGGATGAGAATGGTGAAACAACTATTGATGAACGTAAAATTAGAATACAACCACTTCCTAATGCAAGAAAGAATGTACCAAAACCTTCACAAGTTTCAGATGACCTCCCTCTTAGTGATGTTGGGTTGGTCAGAATGTGAGTTTGTCTTGATTTACATATTAGGTACAATTCATGTATTAATTCCTAATCAGATTCATCTTTCTTCCATAGTTTATTTGATACAAACATACAAAAAAACTGTTGCACAAACATGTCAACATTTCTTCTACCAGTGACTCATATACACAATTGATATTTATTTGAAAGATGTAAATGGCATGCCTAACAAGGATATACTTTGGACCTTTTTCTTGCCTTCTGGTTGATGCGACTATCCACTATATGCCTTTACTCCAAATTTCTGGCGAACTTTTGCGATATCAACGCTGTACTCATTCAGAAGCATTTGCCGCATTAACTATCTGGCCTTTTCTTGAGGATTACATAGCTCTTAATATTGTGGTGGCACGAGTTGATTTCTATATCAAGGAAGCTTTGCATTGTTGTAAAACTCCTGCATCCTAGTCGATAGAGAGTGTTATACTCTTATTCTGTAAATTCAACCAATAGAGGATTGGCAACTCCTTGGGTCAATTTAGTGGTGTTGTCATACTAGATTGTGTGATTTTTCTCCTTGTACAGGTCACCCCTGTAGCTTTGATGTCTTACAAATTACACCTCTTTTTCTTGGCATTTACTCGTATGTCACTAAAGGACAAGATTTACTCATTTGATTCTCTTTGTTTTTTTCTGGTGTAAAGGGAGCCACAAGACAGTTTTTAATGCTGACTGGTTTGGACCTATGTCATGAGTACTACTCCATGACTACTGCCTAAGCTAATTGTGATCTGCAAATCTGTTCTTCAATCGTTCACCCAAGAGATGCAATTGTATAGAGTTTTTGATAAATATGAGTATCTACTGTTTATGGTTAAGAGCCATATGTTCACATAATAAACAATTCAGGCCATTTAAAACATAGGCTTCAGCATTGCACTGCTGTTATTTTGCAAGAGGCGCTGTCATCTTCATTATATTTCATGTGTCAATATGAAAACATTTTGTTTGTCACTCCTCCTTTGGCTGTTCGATGTACTCTCTTCTATCCACACCAAAGGTTACATTGACTTCATCACATTTGTGGGGACGTGTTTTGCAACGTGAATATCTTCAGTTACACATTATTAAAAATTATAAAAAATTTATATTCTTATAGCATTCATGACAAGAAATCAAACAAGATCTCACATGACTATATTTTCTCTTATATATTACAAATAATATCAAAGATTCTCTACAACCATGAATAGTGCCAAAAAGTCAATGTAACCTTTGGTGTAGATGAGAGAGAGTATATGGTTGATTAGTGGTGGTCGTGGCTGCTAAATTTGTGTTATTGTCTATTTTCTGCTACTGAAACAGGAATTCTGCGCACTTAGAAGCCTATTTGGACCCTTCTTTCATGTCATTACTTAAAGATCCAGACCAGAGACGTAAGGAGCAATGGGAAAAGGCTGCAGAAGCTCAACGTGGTTTTAATTTTGCGAAAGTGCTTGGATTTGGCCATATTGGCAGTCCTCCATTATCTGCTGCTGAAGAGTACTCTCTTCATTCCAGATACCTTGCGAAAGCAAATTCAACTAATCTTTCTGAGATTGCAGAAATGAAGATTGTGTAAGCCTTACGGACTCCCTATTTCCTCAGAATGTATGTCGTATCTGTAAATAATTAATTTGCCGCGCTTAAACTTATACTCAGGAATGTTTGTTATACGTCTTCTTGTCTCAATACTGAAGAAAAAATATTTTGCGACTGTTTAAACTTTTTGTGCTTATATCGGTTTTACCATTTATGTTTTGATGACACATTGAAAGGATGTGAAAGAATGCAATCCTTGATTTTCATTCTGCGGCATCAATAAGTAGTCTCTTTGTGAATTCAACATGGGGATAAAAGTCATAAAACAGCATACATTCGACCCCCTATGTTCTTAGTAGCGGGACTTGGTAGCCTTTGATGCATTTTGGTAATGTTGTTGATGAGGCTACATCTTGAACAGAATTAGATTCCTTTTATACTATGATACAATGCATGTGTGCTTGCCAAATTATCATATACTTGTATTTCTTTCATTTATTGATTTCGAGGTCTAGGACTCTTGGTACAACCAAAGAAGAGAAGTTGTTATGGAGATGTGCAATGTTAGCTATCTTTTGGTGTGTCTGGATTATATTTGGGTTAGAGTTGTTTTTGTTGCTTCTTTGTGCGCTAAAGTTGTGGTGCTTTTTGGGGTATTCCAGTAACGTTAGTTCAACAGAATTTTTTGCTTCGTCAGTGCTTTAATGATTTATTTTATTTTATTATAAAAATATATTTCTTCAATTTTATCTCCTTTCTCCTTGTAGATATCGTGGTGGTGTTGATAGTGAAGGCCGTCCTGTGATGGTTGTGGTCGGCGCACATTTCTTGCTGCGATGTCTTGATCTTGAGCGTTTTATTCTGTATGTTGTAAAGGTAAAATGAACGCAGTTTGTTACTAATATTGTATGTTTTAACTTGGAACTTTGATGAGATGATGAAACTATTTTAAACTAATGTGACCTCCTGGTTTCTTATATTTCAGGAGTTTGAGCCTATAATTCAAAAGCCATACAGTACTGTCTACTTCCATTCTGCTGCATCATTACAGCCGTAAGTACATATTGATGCTTGAAATTTGTCTGTGAGAAGCTATTGCTTTTGTTCATAGTGTTGTCAACTACTTCCTCTGTTCCATTTGGAAGTATACATTTTATTTTGACACAGTAATTTAGAAAGCGTGAAAAGTGGTGGCCATACTCATGAACTTACGATAATACCCTTAACACTAAGGCCCAACATCCTCCACCACATTCCCCACCCAACTCTCAGATCACTGCAACTCCCACCTTCCACCTCTAAATCACCGCACCATCAACTCCGCACCTCTCACCACCATCCACCACGACCACCTCAGTCCCACCTACAACCAATCTAAAAATCCTCATACGACACTCAACTGCACCCCCCACCAATGCATCTACCTCTCCATCCCAACACTCCACAACTGTGCCCACCACCCACCCAGATCTGACACCGCTGACATGACGCATAAAGTTCCTCAAGAAGTAGGTAGGTCGTGGGGCTGGTGGTGAAAGTGGGTCGTAGGGTCAGTGGTGATGGAGGAGATGGGTCGTGGCGTCATGAGCATGGGTGACGTTTGACGGTGATTGAGTTGGAGGTGGGTGGTAGCAATCGGTGGGGAAAATGATGTGGTGGTGGCGACAGTGGTGATGGTTGTGGGGTGGAGGTACTATATTTATACTTCTGTGCTATAGTGCTTTTTTGCATCCAACTTTAAGCTCATTTAGTTGATATTTGGAATCGCTGTTAGTTGTCTTATAGCTCTTTCTTCCGCAAGCTGGATATTTTACCCAAGTGCTCGTCTATTTCAGATTAGGGGAACAGTCCGATATAACGAAATGTTGGTGAGGATAATAGCCTTTATTTAGTCAGGGTTCTTTCTGTTCTCACACGCTATGTTTGCTTCTCGTTAAATGTTGAATAATTAGTAACCTGGAGTTTACCACTTTGCCCAGTTAAATTTGTTTGGATCATGTGGTGATGTACATGCTTTCTCATTGTACTCTTAGTATGCCGTGTTTCATGCATGTTGTTCGTACAACATATAGCTGTCTGTTGTTTCCTGCTGTTTTTTTTAGTTTGTTTAGCTAGTTCCCATCGCAACTTCTTGTTTGAGGCATGATGCATGAGATGTTCGAGATTGCTTTTGTTGAGAGTTGAGACGCCTACAACTTTTAAAAGCGTTAAGAATAACACGAGCCACTTTCACTAGACTTTTGATGTATGACATTAGATCTGTTTCATGATATGTTATGAATTTCTGATTGACCTGCATGTTGAAAACACCGTATTATGAACAATTTTCTGTATATAATCTATCTTTTATCTTTTTATAAGTCGTGTATTTTTGCGTACAGTCAACCAGACTTGGGATGGATGAAGAGATTACAGCAAATACTTGGTCGGAAACACCAACGTAATCTTCATGTAAGTTGTCTATGGGATTCATCAGCCATATGTTGTACTCTTATCAGACCAAAGAAAAAGTATTTTGTAATAACCGATGATTTGATTTCTTTGATAGGCAATATATGTTCTTCATCCAAAATTTGGATTAAAACCAGCTATTTTTGCGTTACAGTTGTTTGTGGATAATGTGGTATGTGGCCACCGTCTTTATTGACTGATATTGGGTCTTTTTATCTTCATAATAATGACTTCCGTTTTTCCATGAAGAGAGTAACTGTAGCTATTTTTGTTTAGGTATGGAAGAAAGTGGTCTATGCCGATCCGCTGCTACAATTGTTCAGATATGTTCCTCGTGAGCAGTTGACCATCCCCGATTTTGTATTCCAGTTGAGTAACTTACATTTTGAATTACTTCTTTCATTCACTTTAATTGCATTTGCATTTGGACCAAAGTTTTAGGAGATTAAAAAATACTCGGTAGTGAATTACATTGAAATTCCCATACTGAAAATGTACTGAATTGAAATGAATAGAGGCATAGCATATCCTTGTCAGCTTTTAACTTAGAATTTACTCCGTAGCTAGTTAAGCTCCGTTAGCTAGACCACAAAACCCAATACGAGTATTTATGAAAACCTTGTAGTTGTACCCAGGATAAGTCCTCCTCTTCCCAATGGAGGAGGCTGTGGCATATTACCCCAAAGATAAAGCAACGTTTTTCATAAAATCTGCTAATTTTGCTAAAGACTTCCTATTCTTTGGTTTTGAAAAAAACGAGGGAATAAAATGAAATTTCACTAAAATGTCTTGTTGCCTCATATATGAGGCAACAACTAGTTAATGCAATTCTCAACTCAAATTTTTCAATACGGGTCCACAATTTGTGGTGATGCTTTTAAACTACTGTCATTTACCCGGTGTCTCGGAGAGGTCTAGATTTTAGCCCACAGTTTGGTAACAATAAAAGATTCAAAATAACTAGACTAGATTGCTTTTGATGACGAGTCTTCGGTTCATGCAGGCATGACCTTGAAGTGAATGGAGGAAAAGGCCTCATTGTAGGTCCGAGAACCAAGTATGTGTACCAACGACCGTAGGCTGGAGATAGGCAGCATTTGATCATCACTTGATGCCTTATTGATAATCGGGTACAATCGAGTTATTTGTGTATTCTGTACTCTTTAGTTTCTCCTGAACTGGATTCCGGATCGTGCTTGTGTTTTCATTACTGTTCTTGTACACCACGTTTTTCTTTTCTTTCTTTCCAGATTCCTTTTCTCATTATTTTTTCAGTTCTTTGATTTTCTTTATTTCATCATATCACAAAATCGTCGTTGAGACACACTACACTAACGTCGATGTAAATTAGTCAACGCCCGCATTGTATAAATATAAACTGATGAAACGAAGAATAAATTCTGTTATTCTATTGTAGATACACAAAATCTCATTGAAGATGGGCACTATTCGTCACAAGCTAAAGACGTCGTTGAGACACACTACACTAACGTCGATGTAAATTAGTCAACGCCTGCATTGTTTAAATATAAACTGATGAAACGAAGAATAAATTCTGTTATTCTATTGTAGATACACAAAATCTCATTGAAGACGGGCACTATCCGTCACAAGCTGAAGACGGATAGTGCCACTCTCACAAGATGCAAGTAGCAATATGTATGGGTGTTCCATTTTCCCTCCCACTTGCCAACCCACTTTCTTTATTGTGAGAGGTCTTCAGCTTGTGACGGATATTGTCCGTTACAAGCAAGACGCTTTGTTGTAGATATTGTCTTGGATTAATCTAACATGCATGATGCATGTATTATTTATATTTGAGTTATGGGTGTTACTATTGCTTTTTCGTCATGAACCTATTTGTATGGAAACAAGCACAATGCTTTGTGAGTATCCTGAAGGTCGTAGCTACATACACTGATATGTGCTAAATATGAAGAATTCGAGACAAGAATGTTGATTTAGTCAATAACAAGCGCTTAATTGTTTATATAATTTAGCACTAAGGATGAATGAGATGGTTCTTATACTAAAAAACACAAGAATCTTTAAAGCTACATATGTATCATAAAAATTCAAGTACATAACATCAACCGAGTCCCCAGGGACACCCTTCTAAATGGCTGGGTCTTGTTTCCTCTTATTCGATTTCCCTTTGCTTTGTCTTGTTGGTGCTCGGATAGTGACATATCTTCTGTAACACCCCCTTATTACCCGGTCAAGGTAATTAGAGGATGTTACCATCTCGGTTTTCGATGCGGTGAATTGGAGTTGCAATTTAGAAACAATTAATATAAATAAAGTGTTCAGTGAATTACATAACCATGAATGAATAAATAAAAAAAATAATGCAACTCATGACTATTATACTCTTCTAATGAAGTGACACTCGACTCCAAGTCCATAGCTCGTTCCGTCTCTCACGTGACATCAAATCAACCTGTAAATGACTGCTCCCCATATAATCGGAAATATCATATGGATCGACACAGACCACCCCGGAAATAGGTGACAATTTACACACAACCCGAACACGTAAGTTTCAATAAATAAACCTAAGACACGACACACAATATATACAATGTGCAACATGTCAATGATATGAATAAGACACTATTATACAATCACCAAGCCAGTACCGGGAGACGCCTAGACGTACCCACAACCACCGGTGTCAGGGACACATCCACG